>NW_026606999.1:0-185850 GCF_029890125.1 Rhinichthys klamathensis goyatoka | reverse complement strand
TTTGTGTTGTGGCGGGTAAACTCGCTTCACCTACCGGCCACCGTGGCGGGTAAATAAAAATAGCATACTGTTTCACCCGGACGGCGGACACTTTTAGAGGAGGCACACCTTCAAACAAAATGTGCCGTTACATCGCAGGCGTAGAGGTCTGCAGAGAAAACATCATGGTGCGTTCACACCAGACGAGAATAGAGCGTCTGGCGCGAGTGATTTCATTGTTAAGTCAATGCAAAGACGCGTTACGCGCGTAAAAAATTCCTGCGGCGCGAATGAGGTGTAGAACGCGCCGTGGTAGATGCGAATACGCCTCATTCGCGCGGCAAGTTCGAGCGTCTGACTCGTTCCGCGCGCATGATTTTATTGAGTGCTTTTGTGCATTCACGCGTTTGACGCGAATTCGCGTCTGCCGCCCGAGTTGAAAAATCTGAACTTTAGCATCAATTCGCGCCGCGTTAACCAATCAGGAGCCTAGCTGCTGTCACGTGGTGAAGTATCTGGATGCTTCAATAAATTATTTTGTACTAAATGCCTGATGTGGTTCTAATGCACAACAAAGCAAATATTGTATCACATAAAACTTGATTTCAATATATGAGACATATTCATTTTGTATTGAATGCTATTTATTCCATTTCATATCTAGATTATATTAAATATTATTCTAATGTAAAGGCAACCAACATACTATAGCTCATAAATCCATGTCTGGAGAGTGTTGTGTGAGAGAGAAAAAAATTACAGGACAGGTTAATTACTTTTGGAGGCTGGCTCAATTTATCATCAAAACAAAAATAAATGACAGATTAGGTGGATGAGGCCGAGGGTGAGAGAAAGAGAAAATGTCAGTATTTCATTGAGACTTGAGATTAAATGAACTGCTTAAGTATTCTTGTAGTATTAATTTTCACATGCAGTTACACATTGTCGGTTAAAAACAAGAAAGTGGCTGGTAAAAACATTGAGTGGCTGGTAGATTTTGAAATCCACCAGCCACAGTGGCCGGTGGACAAAAAAGTTAATTTCCATCCCTGAAATGTACTGCTACAAAAGTGCAATAACATGTGGTTTGCAAAAACTTTAAACAAATAAGGTGCTTTTATACCAGCAGTATTCCCTTTACACAGTATAAAATATTTCTTGTAAATCTCACCTTAAACATTAATGTAATCAAATCAAATATTTAAACAAAGCTATTTGCCACTGCCAGGGCATTACCTTTTATCTAGCTTGTTAAAAGAGTCCAGTTTTCTTCTTGTTGTTTTTTTCTGAACAGGTATCTTGTATCAGGGAGCAGCAGAAACAGTCTATGTAGTCAAAGGGTCATGATCACTACTACAGAAATAAGTCGACCAACGTTACTTCTCTGATAGCAGCTTAGGTTTGGTCATGGCATGCCATGGTTTCCCATGTAAGATTACATTAAACAGAGGTAAAGCCAATTTATACTTCTGCGTCGAACTCACGCCGTAGCTGTGTAGCGCGCGTACCCTGACGTGCATCTCTCCAAAAATGTAACGTCAATAGGCTTTATGCACAGCTTCACTACTTCCTGAACTTCAGTCAGCCCTTTGTTTCCTGTCTGTCATTATTGGACAAACTGATTAATCCAGGTGTGCCTGATTATTGTTACTGAGGCCAGGCACACCTGGATTAATCAGTTTGTCCAATAATGACAGACAGGAAACAAAGGGCTGGCTGAAGTTCAGGAAGTAGTGAAGCTGTGGCATAAAGCCAATTCTACGCGTACCGCAAGCGCTGTGATTGCTAGAACCGCTCCCCGGGTTTCACACTCTCCCTCTGCATGTGTAATTGCGCGTCAACGCGGACAACGACCAGATATATAAATGAAAACCAACGCGTGGTCTATAGCGTAGAGGCTTCGGCGTAGGTCCGACGCAGAAGTATAAATCAGCCTAGAGTGAGGTGAAGTGGTCGAGCACAGGTGCAGCGACAAGCGGGTGCGTTCCTGTGAAACTGTTGCGGTCATGCTCGCCTCACGCACGCGCCCGCGCGTTGCCGAAGTTGAATTGTCTAACTTTTTGTACACGACGCGCAGCACAAATCATTGGAAGAGAGACTGATCCTCGGCTCGCTGTTTGTGAGTTTCCAGAATCTAAATAGTTATCAGGACATCAACAGGAGGGAATTCACATGGCAGAGCATCCCCGCTAAACTAAACGCAGGCCTATCAGGTAAAGTTATGTATAATTTTAATTTAAGTTAAGAAGGCTACAGCTGCGTAGCGCACAGAAGCCGTTGCCATGGTTACTATCCATAGAGCGCCTGTCATTCACTCGCGGAGCGCTGTCTCCCTTTCTGTTCACCTGAGAGAACCTGCCAAAGCCTCTCCACTGCTTGTTTGGGTGGGTTATTTGCTGGCTGACCAACATCCCACCCCTCCTGTGATCATGGTTTGACTGTAGGCCTATGTGTATTCAGAGCCAGTGAGCATAATAACGCGTTAACTTGCCCAGCACTAATATATATATATATATACCTTATTAGTATGTGTCGTGCATTTGATAGGAAATTACCAATGTGTATATTGCTTGGATTTCACCGTTCATTTCGGCCGTAATCTGCCGAACTAATCTGATGAGTCATCACTAGACACGCGAGTGTTTTGCTCCGATAAAGCGCTCCGTGTTTGTTTACAGCATTGTATTATGTTGTGTACTACTGTATTTTCGTTATTTCATGCGTTTAATATTGACATTTAAGTGGAATATTATTGTAAATTATTTCTCTTTATTCCCTTCTGTAGACCATATACAAACACAGATGCATACCCCAGATGCATATTCAAGATTGTAAATAAATGTCTCATTATCAAGAATCTCTTCTCCACTCCTGAATTCTCTAATCGGAATCTGATCCATATTTGGCCGCCTCAATCAGCTGAACTTTCAATTGTAGTGGGACTTCGCTACAACTGTATATTTTTGATATATTGAAGTGCTTGGGACATGGCTTTTAATGATGAGACTTGATTTTGTAATCAGACTCTCAAAAATTATATTAATTTAGATTTATCGGCCAATATATCGGTTATCGGCTTTCAAGTATAAATAATAATCGGCCCAAATTTTCCTATTGGCGCATGATGCATCCCTAACAATAACATTATAAGATATTGTACTACAAAAAAAGATTGCACTTCTTTTCACTGCTTAAAGTCTCACTGCAAACAAAATGCATGTTGATGACAAATATATAATGTATAAATAAACACTTTTTAGAAATAAATGCTGCATTATTGGAATTAAATGCAAGACAGCTGATACTCAAGTTCAAACATGTCTTAATTATTTGAACTAGAATCTAATTGGCTACTATGGCTGTTTGATCGAAATGAAGGTTCCTCTGATTGAAAAAGCACTTTCACACAAATATGTCAAATATCAGTACAACTGAATGAAGGAATCGGAGGATGAAGAAGATACCTGACGTAGAGGGAGCGTTTCTCACTGGTGCGGAGGGAGCCGGAGCCAGAGCTCATGCTGCTGTTCATCATTTGCTCCCTCAAGTCGTGGATCTTGGACTCAAAACGACTGTATTCTGGAAAGAGACAAGGCACACAATCCATCAGCAACACCTATATTTACAGTGATATTCCGGGCTTTGCTCCAGGTTTTATGAGTGGAAGTGCTTGTAGAGCAGGGCAGAGAAGGAAAGCTCAGCAGCTTATTGAGAACTGATTAATGACCCGGAGAACAGATGGATATTAATCATGTATCTGCATGAGCTACGCTAATATCTCCTGCCAGATAATTAATTATGCATATTAATTAAGTAGAACATGCACTATTCAGTATAACGGAATGAAAACCTCCAACAAACGTCGGACCGTAATAATTTTTCATAGTGAACAAGGGTTTAGTTTCTGAAGCAGCACTGAAGCATGATGGCTGATTGTACGGAGGCCTTTTCATTAAACATGCACACCTCAGCTGCAGTGTGGTCGGGCAACTCGCAAGCTTAGCAACTGAATCACACGGACATGTAAACAGCGAAATGCATGGGCAAACAAGGATAACATAGCCGAGGAAAGACTATTGTTTTCTTAAGCACTGGGATGTACCTTGGAAGTCTAATATAGATCATCCATAACAAAGACTTTATGATTTTCAACTTGCTCCGTAACCGTGCATACGAGGATCAAAAGTCGACCTTCCAAAAAAACAGAACCTGAGGCAGGAATTTCAATTTCATGAGAACTTGAAAACTCATAACGGCACGGCAGTAACTCTAAATCTATATTAAGTCTAAAGCTCAATATAAAGCCGAAACTTGGACTTCAATGTCAGCAGAAACCGCGCCTGCAGGGAGCTCTTCTGTAAACGCCCTGTCTGTCACAAATGGGTTAACAACCTGCTGGAATGACAAGGCAAGGTAAAGTAACTTGACACCACCTGCCTGTAACCAGGGGAACACCTCAATGGAGAGGTGGGAGGAAACAGCTAGAAAAACTTGTTGAACAATTATAGTTATAGTTATAGACTAACGACACAGACAGCTGGGTCCTCTCAGCCTGTCAGACACACAGTTCCCAACATACAAAGGCTAATGCTAAAGCGCAAGGTCTTTGTTAAGTGTGACCCGTCACCTTAAGACCTGGGTAGAATCTGGGGCAGCTCTGCCTCACTTCCCTTCATTATGTGCAGGGCTTTTATTTTTGGGGAGTGGGGATTGGCTGCAGCCTGCCTCTTTGTCAATGCAGTTATATAATATTGCAGCCATGTGCTTTCAACGTGAAAGCATGCATAGGGGCTAGGTTATGGTTAGCACAGTGCTCTCAACAGGCATGCAGGTTAGTGCCATCAACAGAATTTATTTACTCCATCTTTTGATTTAATGAGCCATGTCATGATTCCTTGCAGAAAATAATCTTTATAATAATAATTTACAATATAAAAAATGCATAGGGCCTATTCATTTTGTAATTTGTATAAGATTACATTTAATAGTGTTATCAAATTATTATTATTTTTTATATTAACTTCAAAGGCAGGGTAGGTGATTTGTTCCAGAAACATTTTTTGTTATGCTGATTGAAAGTCTCTGCCTATCCTGAAAGCACTCACTAAGTTAAGTGGTCTAAGGCCGTGTGTCCACCAAAGCGTTTTTAGCCAGCTGAAAACGCTAGACGCTCTGCTGAAAACGCCTAGCTGTGGGCGCTTGAGAGCGTTTTGGCAGCACAGCGTTTTTTCCGTTGAGACGTTTCGTTGCTATGATACAGAATATCCTCAGCACAGTTTACTTGTAACTGATTTTGCAGATAATTTTTTTCATACTGAAAATTTATTTTTCATCCATTTTGTTCGGTTAGCTCTGCTGGTTAATGTCGTTGTACAGAAAGAATGTTGTGACAGTTGGTCGGTGTGGTATTAGTCCCGCCCCTCCTCCACTGTGATTGGACGGCTGGGTAAAAGTGACAGTGATGAGCGCTGCGTTTTATCCAAAGTTGAACATTTTTCAACTCTCGGCGACCAGTAAAAACGCCGAGCTCTCAGCGCTTCAGCATGAAAAAAACGCTCAGCGCCTCGTTACGCTCATGGCGTTCTAAAAACGCGGCGCTCCCATTGAAAACAATTGAAAACATACGCCAGGCGCGTGGAAAAACGCTTTGGTGGACACACGGCCTAAATGTATTTATACGTATATCATCTCTGGAAGGCGTAGGACCATAAAATGTTCATCCAATCATTCCTTTCGGTCCGATGTCCTATGATGTCCTACCTGCCTGTCAAAGTATGCATTTTCATACCTCCGCACACCCGCTTGCACAGACATCACACGTCACCACCAAGCGTGCCACACAAGCCCTGAAAAGTGAAGCCAAAACGTCTCGATCACCCCCCGGTGGCTGGTCCTAGGTCATAAACCCCGCCTCCCCATGTTATTTAACGGCACGTGAGACCAACTAAACAATTAAATTACACTTCAAATATTGTTTTTCCAAAGATGGTTTCTGTCATTTACTGTAGTTTTTATCACGCTGATGTAATTTCAAGTGTTTGTTTTTAAAATAAGTTTGTTTTTAGTTAGTTACTTGATGCGGTGGTGGTGACGTCATGATTGACAGCTGTGATTGACAGGTTCTCTGAGTGAAGTAGTCACTGAAGCACCAACAGACTTTTCTTCAGGATCTTCGGAGGACTGAGGAGATTGGAGCTTTAAATTTAATATCTAAATTTCTATAATTAATTTTTTTTTAAAGTGCAGGAGCGTGTGCTTGCGATTGATTCTGCGAGAGTGAGGGCGGGGCCTTGATTTCACGGCTCTACTTCCTGCTCACTACTGCGCATGTCTGGTCCCGAAATCGCTACTGTGCAGACTCAAGTTCCAAGATGTCAGCGCTATATCGAGATACTGGCGGCTTCACTTCTGACCAATGGAAGAGAGCGAAGGGGCGTCGTCCATCTTTTTTTACAGTCTATGGTCACCACCGCATTTCATGCTATGCAGAGTTAGACAGATGTTGGTTACAGAGCACCGCAAACAAACAGCTGCCACCTTTTACAGATCCCCCAGAACCAAACCAACGAGCTTATGCTGCGTTCACGCCATAACTACCCGTAATTTGGAAGAGATGGAAACCAGTGATGTTATACTTCGAGCGGTTTGTGACTAGAATTTATGCGTTTCAATGGCAACACTATCAACGCCAAATTTAATATGCAGCAGTCAAATGATACAGGTCAGTGCTCTTTAAGTTGTTTATGTTCATTATTATTGTAATGTTATGTGCTTTGAGACATGAGGTAGTTTAACGCAGTCTCTCATGACGCTTTTGTTTGCTCTGGCTGATGTTCATGTGTTTTGGAGGAGTCATGGCTATGTTTGTAGAGTGATCTGAAGGGAGGGTGGGATCTTATACTTTCAAAACTAGCTCGCTTTTGGTAGCCTCTCCAAAAGATATCTACCCAACCTTTAAGTGAGTGTTAGATGACAGCAAAGGTAATCTAAATGTAATAGAAAATAAATGAAATATGGAGAAAAATACATGCACAACTAAACATCTACTATCGGTTGAACAACAATACTCATAATACTCATTAATAAAAATCTTATTATCAGCCCGTAGTCAATATGGCACAGATATAGTGTACTGTACTGTACATTCCTAAAAAACAGAAAAATACAACTATGGATTTATATTAAAATTGGTCCAAAAAATAAGTAAACAGTCTCCTGAAACATTTGTTTTTTCAGGCCAAAAACATTTTAAAAAGTTAATGCGAGTGCAAATGTTGTAAATGTTTCACAGAATGGGAGGCTGTGTGACTTTTGTAGGGTTTTTTCCTTTTGGTGTCCAGATGGGTTTTTTTTTTTAAACTAAGGTATTCTCTAATGTTTCTTTGTTTTTGTTTTCTACATGGAACTATAACAGCTAAATCACAAACACTATGCAGTTGCTAAGATGCTCAACGTGTTCACTGAGTACATTGATATGCGTTCGCTAGGGTGTTCCATGTCTAATCTCTTAAAGTGATGATACATAGGGCAACTTTTTGGGCAATGTTGCCGTAAACGGGCAACCAGATGAGACACAGGGCCCACGACCGATCTAAATTATCCAGATAGAAATGTATTTTTCAAAGGGAAAGTGCCCAAGCAACAATCACTCGGCAAGATTGCCCAGCAACATTGCTCAAATAGTTGTCCTGTGTATCATCACCTTTAGAAAAGTATCAGCACACCTCTCCATTCAAAATAAGTGATGATTAACTGGTTGTTTATTATAAGCCTTGTATATTACTAACTATGTCTTCCATAGTGATGCACCAAAATGAAAATCTTGTCAGATATATATATATATATATATATCTAGTGGGTTAAATAACTCAACAATATGCATCTTATATGAGATTGCAACATAAACATCTTACAACCTATATCTGCACAAAAAGATACGTGTTACGTGCTTGTCAGAATGTGTAACTCCTGTTGTGATCCACATTCGACCATATGAGTATCTATCTACACAAAAAAATTGTAGAAATCTGCCATTTCATTGTAAGATCATGTTTTGACATTGACGAAAAATACGTCAAAAAAGACAAAAATTACCGATGATATGCATTTGGAATATATAGATATTCCTTTTAATACAGACTTTAAAAATATACAACATGCCATTTAATTGTAAATGTGGAATGCAAGAACAAATAATAGAATGTGTTGTGAACATTTCTCCATGCTGGACACAAACACTTCACAGTTCAAGTTCAATCACTGCCCTCTAAGTTAATGTATGACATGAGGAGTTCAAATTTTAACAGAAGCCAGTCTACAACTAGACTGTCTCTTTCTTACACACACTCAAGTAAGAAGCCATAATGTCTCTCATAGTGCTGGTTCCCACTTAATTCAATGAGCTATTCTGGCACAAATTAATGTGTCACTTCTATTTCTATGTAGACGTAAAGGCCCTTGGGAGGGAGAGGCAGTCCATTTATACTTCAGGAGTGTCTGACTAAGGAGGAATATGGAGGAGAGCATGCCGAAACAGATAACTTACACTGCAACATTCCTGTCATTTCTCACATAGACACCAAAGAATGAACTATGCATTGACATACTACATTTTACAAGTAAAAATGACTGTTAGTGCACTACAAATCTTTTCAATGACAATAATTGATTCCCTATCCTTCCTCTGTGCCAGTCAAATGTGTCCACGTCTTCCGTTTAGTGTTCCCAGCTAGTTAACACCATCTTTGACTTTGACTCATGATATTCTTGGTCTAGGGAAATTATTTGACATGTGTCAAATCATTAGCAGAAGCAGCAACACATTTAATATGAATTAAATGAAACTATTTCACAAAGTTATCCTGTTGTAGTTTCCACTGAACGACAAAATGACAGTAATGTTTAAGATTTTTTAGACAAACTGACTTCCTGAATGAGCCCTTCCCAGCACCTGTCCTGAGCTCTGAAGGAAGCTCCATATAATAAAGCATTAAACAAACATGACGGAGAAGCGTCAGGACTCAAAGTGCAAAATATCCCGGATCATTTTGACAACTGAAGTTCAGTTCAAAGGTGAACTACCCTACCCTTCATACAAAATGAAAATACCATTTTGCTTATGGTAATGTCCATGGTAATGTGTAATGTGGAAGCACTAAATATCATGCTGCTGTGTTTTGTCTTGTTTACAGATTCAATATAAAAACATCTCACGAAATCCTCGAGCAAACAGTTTACCTGTGTCGCGCAGCAACACAAACAGTCACTGACAAAACACACAAGGCTAGAAACAATATTCATGACGTCGGCCCAACGGCTGAGCAACTTAATAAGTTGGTTTTCATGATTAATCTTTCAACGTAATACACAAGGGTTGAACATGCAACTCGAGCTAACAGAAATCCATCGTGGACACCGACCCTTTCCTTTTCAGCACATCATAATAAAGGATATAAAGCAGTTATATAGACAATTTAACGTACATTTACATCCCATTGATAGTTTTCGCCTACTTTTTACACAGCTCTTTCCAGTAACTTAAATGTTGAATATGAGTTGAGTTGAGGTGATCTTACCCGGCGACGGCGGCTAAAGCGCTGTGTTCAGCTCAACCTCTTGTTGTCCAACTCACTCGAAAAAACATTTTAGGTAAGGGAAAAAACAAGTCAAACAATAAAGAATGCTTCACAGTAGCGCAAGGAGGAAAATACGGTTTTCTTTTGTTTCAAATCGACACGAAATGTAAATAAATAGTAACGTTAAAGAGTTTAGTGAAACTGTTTCGGTCTGTCCTGCGATTTGCTCCTCCCATTCCAATAGCGGCACCTTCTTCTTTAAAACTTTGTCTCATTCGCGCTCGAGACGCGGGGTTTCTATCCGTCTCGCTCACGCGACCATCGCGCGCTTATTCCATATCTCCTGTCAGACAGACTTTCATAGTGATCCAGCAGATGAAAGCTAACCCTGCGCCAAAAAATAAGCTTTCAAACAGTAAAGTCAAGCGCTTCCTCCACTCCGTGGTTTTCAGTCCATTTAGTTCTTTCCCCCCTTTTTTCCTCTCAGGTTGATCCCTCCCACTTCTGGCACAGTTTCATCCCAGTGCTTTCATTCACGAGTGAACTTTTGTTTGGAAGCCAGACTCATTTATGCGAATCGGTTCTTTTGAACAATTCGCTTCAAATAACCTGATTCTATAACGCCATCGAATGGTGCTGGACACACGGTGAAGCACATTGAATGATATAAACGTTCCGATCAAGCCACATACCCCTTTCCGATTAGTTCCGCTAATAAAGACGTGTATTGTAATTTCATAAATCACAGTTCAATTTGTTGCAGCCATGATTCCTCTAATAAAAATCCTTATTATTACCTAACTACTATTTGCTGCAATTAATTGTTGACACTGGCATTGTGAACCGGTTCAAGTGATTCTTTAAACTCCAACTAAAAAAAATCGTTCCAGTGAATTCAGTAAAACTACAGATGCAGTCGGACTGCTTCTCCATGCATAGTTTTGAATAGCCTACAGCTTTATTATTATTGAACGCTTAACTTAGCATAGTAGCCTAAGTCAAAAATAAAGGTCTGCCCACCTTAATTCAACAAAAGCTACAAAAACGATCAGTCACTGAATGTCCTCATTTGCAAATAAGGATTCTTTCTCATAAAACTAGGTGAGGCTAAGTTCACCTTTCTTAAAGGAATATACAGTACAGTAGTACTGTATGCCACTGTGATGGAGTGATTACAGAAACAGGCAAGACACAACAGGCACAACACATGGGTGTGTGAAGAAAGCAAGAGCAGTTGGGGTCTTGATGCAATAATCCCACATAATGGTGATCTTTTCTTAGAAACACAGTTTTGATCTATTTTAATTTATTTATTTATTGCTCTTAAATAAACAAGACCCTACAAAAAAGCTAACTTGAATAAGATCAAATCTATTCTCATTGTTAATCTCATTCATTGTCCTATAAGGAGCACAATTTATTTTGCAGTGACAAACATCATAAAAAGAGCCACTCTACCTTCTGGTCTGTACTGGGCAATGATGGTCACCGTCTGTCCAGCCCTCTTCAGTGCAGCAGCAGCCTGCTCATGGGTAGCATTGCGCAGGTTTACACCATTCACCTGGGACAATACCATGGTAACAGATTAAAGCAACAACCCCCACACTCATGCAAATCGCATGATGAAATATTAGCTCTAAGACTTCATGCCAATTTAGAGAGGAGACTGTATTAGAAATCATGAAAAAATCCATTCCTCTTCCATTCCATTTAATATACACTACCGAATTTTATTCAGCAAGGATGCATTATATTGATCGAAAGTGACAGTAAAGACATTTATAATGTTACAAAAGATTTCTATTTCAAATAAATGCAGTTTTTTTTTAACTTTCTATTCATCAAAGAATCCTGAAAAACAAGTTTTTTGGTATTCACAAAAATATAAAAATATTTTATGAGCAATCATGTGACACTGAAATCTGGAGTAATGATGCTGAACAACAACTTTGACAAAACAAGAATAACTTACATTTAAAAATATATTCAAATACAAAACAGTTATTTTAAGTTGTAATAATATGTCAAAATATTATGTTTTTTTACTGTATTTATAAATGCCGTCTATGTGAGCATAAGACTTCTTTCAAAAACAAAAAAAAGTATAAAATATTACTGACCCCAAACTTTTGAATGGTAGTATATATTTTAATGCTGTTAATCCTTACTATTTCTACTTGAGTGTCACAGACAGTTACTGACCGACAGGATGCGGTCTCCTCTCCTCAGCTCTCCACTCAGGTCGGCTGGCCCCCCTGCCAAGATGAAAGACACGAAGATGCCCTCTCCGTCCTCCCCGCCCACAATGTTGAATCCCAAACCTGTGGAACCCTTGTGCAGTAGGATCTTCCGCGGCTCCCTGCCAAGCAGAACCACAGTGTCAAGGATCAGTATGGTCTCGGATCACCACAGCAGCAGGGAGGGGACGGAAGACAGACATATATGTGCAAAACAATAAAAAAATAAAAATATAATATATATATATATATATATATATATATATATATATATATATATATAGTGCAACAACCACATTAAGACATTTAGGAGTGGGATGGATTTCATTAATCCCAGACTGCATCAAGAAAAAAAGAGAATTCATAGGGTGTTTCAGTCTAGCAAGAAGGTAAATTATTATTTTGCATTTCGTTTTCCTCCTGTCATTTACAGAGAGAGGAAATCGAGAAGAACAGATCCATGAGAAAACACAACACTCTAGTCACGACTAGAGGAGACTGGCAAACTTTCATCCACAACAAAGCTAAACAACAAGTGTTCCAGATCTGTTCCAGAAATGAGCGCTAACACATACACACCAATAACTAACACACTTTCCCACACAGGCACAAAACGCATTCACACATCGAGCTCATTCCTCCCTTGTGCAGGACTGCGGCACTTTTTTAGCAGCCGTGATTCATCTGCAGGCAGAGAGGCATTCCAGACTGCCCAGAGCTGGCACACCAGCGAGACTCGACTACATTCAGGGGCTGTCAAAAACCCTTTCCGAATGTACTGCAGAATAACACACCATAATCAGTTCCCAAAAATGCAACACACATCAACATTTGTAGTGACAGCTCCCTGCTTTCAGCAGGGCAGTACGCATGTTTCTCAGAATTCTGCAGAACTCGGCTAGCTCTCGACATGAGCCATTCCATCTCGACTGCCCATGGTGCAGCTTTATGACGCTGAAAACAGCACTTTTATGTGACCGGACAAGTTGTGCTAAGTGTTTGGTCCATATATGAAACACGTAATTACACAAACAGACTGTGGTGTACTTTGTGTGATCTACTGGTGTACTGGAGTGTGAATCAATTTACTGAGAACCTTATGTCCATAAATTTGATGCAAGTGGTAAACAGTTTTTTTTATCAAATTTTTAACCTCTGTTTATTACATGACACACAGTAAAACCATGACCTGGACAACAGTTCCCTGTTTTCTGTCGCTTAATGGGTGTCTTGTACACAACATTATTTATTAGTTCCTCTCTTTTGCAGTCTATTCTGCTCTAAGTGACAAATTGCAAAAGCTCACACACACTCATTTTGAACATGTATGCTTAACAATTGTGGTTGATTAATCTCTTAAAACTCTATAGATATACCAGACAGGGTTGTGCATAATTAAGAATTGAAAAATGTGTTCCCTTTTATTTCAAGAAGTTGAATTTCCACAGAAAGTTTAATTGAAATGACCGGATTAATTGCAATTCAAAGATATTCAACATAGACAATATGGTTCTGGGAAATGAACTGTTCTACCAACCTGGTCAGGGCTTCAAACCCTGACCACATTCAAACATTTATGCTTTTTTGTCTTCACAAACATTGCTTTTCCTTTTGAGTTTTAATTCATTTAATTAATTCTACTTTTTTTATTTGTTCAAATTGCAATTCCACAACCTGTTTGCTAATTTAAATTAAATTAAATTCATTTCTGAATGGCACCCTGATATCAAATCCTTTGTTGGTTAAACATTACGATCAGTTTGATGATAATCAGAAGTATTAAAATAAATGAAAACAGAAGCATATGAAAATTACTTTGTTAATTTAATTAATTAAAGGCAATTACTTTTAATGCCAAGGTCAAACACTTATTAGATCTGGAGAAAATACAGTTTTGTTCTAAATCAAGTCAATATATGGTGATTTTGAAAAAGATCAATGGGAGATTAGTACTAGGAATTTATTTAAAATATAGATTTTATTAAAATAGTACCAAAGCAAATTAAAGAAACGAACAGCAAATGTTGCTATTGCATAGCTATACAATTCATGGTGCCCTTGCACACGAAAAGATAAAGCAGTTATCAGATGCCAGCAGTCACTCACTCACTCAAACCATTACCTGGACCTACTGTACCTGTTCATGAGGGTGATGCTTGTCCTACCTCGTCTCTCTACATTGACTTTTACCATTGGCAATGAAGACGAGATGTTAACTGTGAACATGGTGCCTGCCGCTAGCTACCAGGCAGGGATATGAAGAATATTTTCCCCAGGACTCTGTATCTCGCTCCAGACAGGCTGTGAAGTGCCATATGTGTATATGTGTGCTTTGTCAAAGTGAAAGGGGAGTGATGGGAAACAGCACCACATCGCCTGTCGCGCGTCACCTCTGCAGGAACAGAGAAAGACTTAACTCTTACCCAGCCACATGAACTGCTGTCCACCACAATAACACATCCTCGATTTTGATTTTATCGATTATAAATTGATTGGATCATGAAAAGTGGCCGCGATAATACAGTAGATGTATTTGAATGTAAAACAATGGCTAAGTAGCTATTTCATTGGCTAAAATTATGCAATAGCCCACGTGGCCTAAGTGATGTCAGGGGACAAGGAAAGTTGTTTCCGAGGAAGAGGAAATTACTACAGTTTAATTAAAGATTTATGCTTTTTTTTGTCTTCACAAACATTGCTTTTTCTTTTCAGTTTTAATTCATTTAATTAATTCTACTTTTTTAATTTGTTCAAATTGCAATTCCACATCTATATGGCTTTCATGGCTACTGTGGGCTGCTCTGTCTTCCTCTTTCTCTGAATGCTTTCAAAGCTCTGGTTGAAAACCACCAATCTCTTCCTCAGAACACACTTCTTCAGTCTCATTTGACTTCACGCCAAGAGACGTTCAAGATATTTCCAGCCTCTCCAAGCAGCTAAGAATAAACCAAGTGTGTCAACAGTTTACAATCAGGTGCGTCACTGAGTAAAGCTGCCAAAAAGTACCAGCTTCAATTATATTCTATACTGCATTATTTGCACAGTATAAACTAAAATTAATGACAAATGAGTGACTAGACTTATCGTGTTGCTTTATTGACAATTATGTTAAGATTTAGATTCTGAATTGTCAATTGTACTGGGAAATACAAGCAGTTACTCAATGGGGTGTACATCTGATTTTGATTCTTCAGTCCTTTAGTGTTGACATGATGCACACTTGTTTATACACTACCGTTCAAAAGTTTGGGGTTGATACATTTTTTTTAAAATGTTTTTGAAACAAAGTCTCTTATGCTCACCAAGGCTGCATTCACTTTATAAAATATATTGCGACATTTTATTACAGTTTAAAATAGCTGTTTTCTATTGTAATATATTTCAAAATGTAATTTATTCTTGTGATGACAAAGCTGAATTTTCAGCATCATTACTCCAGTCTTCAGTGTCATGATACTTTAGAAATCATTCTAATATGCTGATTTGCTGCTCAAGAAACATTTCTTATTATTATCAATGTTGAAAACAGTTGTGCTGCTTAATATGTTAATGCAAACCATGATACATTTTCTTTCAGGATTCTTTCAAAAATAGAAAGATAAAAAGAACAGCATTTATTTGAAATAGAAATTTTTGGTAACATTATAAATGTTTTTACTGTCACTTTAGATCAATTAAATGCAAAGTATTAATATCTTCAAAAAAAAAAAAAAAAAAAAAAAAAAAATCTTACCGAACCCAAACATTAGAACTGTAGTTATATATTAAGGAGAGAACATTATGTGTTCAGCATGAAACTGGTGAATATTCCCATGCATGTTACCCCGCTTCACAAAAAATCTTGCCATAAAACCTTTTGCCCCTTGGTGAACATAATTCATGATTTTTCTATGTATTAAGTTTCAGTGGATATTTAATTTATATATCCTTTTTTAGTTTGAAACATCAACCATAACTAGATACATCTGCAATGCACAGCTTTTCAACACAAGTTACAAAATACTTAAATATATATATAATATTTATTATTATTCCCCCTACAGTTGTGTACGTGGCAGTCTGAATTACAAGTGACGTAATGCACTGAATGGAAAAACAAACTCCATGAGTCATGCAAGGAAGCCATTTTTGAAAACCATAATCAAACATGGTCACGAATGGCCTGAACTATTTAAAAGATTTGTGTGATTATACACATCTCTGTCTGGGTTTGTATCTAAAAGTGTGTCCATCATTTGTGAACCTGAGTGTGCGAGCAGATTGTCATTAGCCTGTTCGATTGGTGGCACGGCCGATTATGCAATCCGAAGGGTGGGTGGGAGATCTCTCCCGAATCTCCATAATGTATTCAGCTGGTAAAGAAGCCAGGGGGCCGTTAGTGTGTACTGGGTCAGATGGAGGGATCTAAATGTGTCTGTGACTGCCGTGCTAGTGTGGGGGAAGCACAGATGGGCAGAGGGCCTATCAGAGTCTCTCCTGTGACTCAGTCATATACACACACACACTGGCAGAGTCCTCCAGGAGTGAACTGTCACTGTACACCAACACAAAGTATATGTGCCTGTAAACAACTTTTATTAGCCTCTAGGGAGACCTCCAGGGTGATTGTGATAAGGTTCAGACTTACTTTGACAGCTTAGTTTGGGGACAGTGAAGTGCAAAGTGGGATAATATAACTCTATTTATGTACTTTGGTAGGTGTAGCCCTGTGTAGGTTTGTGTGTGTGTGTGTGTGTGTGTGTGTTTGGGCTACGTGTCAAAGGGAGTGTGTGTTCATGTCAGCACATTATAACAGACTGTCTATGTGTATCTATGTGTGTGATGGGCATTGGCACACACTGTGTGTGTGTGTGTGTGTGTGTGTGTGTGTGTGTGTGTGTGTGTGTGTGTGTGTGTGTGTGTGTGTGTGTGTGTGTGTGTGTGTGTGTGTGTGTGTGTGTGTGTGTGTGTGTGTGTGCTTGTGTGTGTGTGTTTGTGGCCTGCTTTCCCCCATTCAAATGAATCATGACAGCTTCAGGAATGTGCGCCACTACTCATTTGTAGTCTGACTGCAGAATCGACCTCTCGCTTCCCTATACATTTATGGTAAGAGCAGGTCCTACTGTTTATATTTACATAACTGCAACAGAAGCCAAAACATTCCTGTGTTGGAAGGTTCCATGAGTGTGTATTTATGTGTTTGGAGAATAATAAATCTTTGGGTGACCGCTCCAGTCTCTGTCACACCTATGCAATGCTAGTATACAAACTGATGAACATATACTACGGTATAAACATACATGTACAAGACTTCAAAAGGTGGGAGGTCAGTATTGTTAAACTACATACATGATCACACACACACACACACACACACACACACACACACACACACACACTTGTGGGCACCATGTGGAAGAATAGCTCTGTATACAAATTAAACAAAAACTCTTCATATTGTCTAATTTCTGAATAAAATGTGTGTGGTACTAGCACATGCAAAAGGGCAGGGCATTGCTATGCAGTTGCTAGAGTGTTTAGGTTGTCAGGATGTTGCTATGTGTTTGCTAGGATGTTGCTAGGGAGTTCTGGGTGATTGCTTACTGGCCAAAGGCAAACAAAATAGTTTCTGATGGTCTCTAGATATAGCTCCAGTCTTTCAATGTAAGTCTATGGATTCTACCTGCCGAACATTGTAAGTCCAACTTCTAATAGCACACACTCTTCAATAAACTGCACAAGGTATCATCATGTCATGATAATATGTTGACTAGTTATGTGCTAAAGGTTAATATGTAGAGTGAGGGTTATTGAAAAAGAATTGAAAAATTAGCCTTAGACTGTAGAGCCTGTACAGTGAGTATATGAAAATTAAGCAACAATCACTGACACATAGTGGTACATAAAGTAGATTATACCCATCCCAGACAGCCAGTCACAGTACATCACTCAGACTAAGACTGCTTCAGAGAGCACACAAAATACCAGGACATTATATGGGTTGGTAAAGGATGATGGCTTAGTTTTAAACTGTGAATTGGGGGGGGGGGGGGGGGGGGGTTTACAAATGGTAAAGCTTTAGCTTTACCATTTGGTAAAGCTAAAGCTAAAGGCTGCAGGCTTCTTCAGTATATTTTAACATAATTTTCAAAGTTTCAACAACAAAAAAGTCAAACAAAAGGAAAAAAAGAGAAGATGGCATCAGTATGGGATGATACATCAAACTTACAAAACATAATTAGTGGTATTATTTATCACCTTATTGTAGATTTACTAAATGGTTAACTATTATGAAATCAGCTTTACCGTTTTGATTAAAATGTCTTTAACTATTTACTGTAGGTTGTGCAAGATTCAAGTCCATTACGTAAATGAAAATTCTGCCATAATTTACTCACATGTATGACTTTTTTTTCTTTTTTTTGAAAATCATTTGGGTACAAACAACATTGGACACCATTTAATGTCTTTGTATGGAGACTTTCAAAAATACTTTTTATGTTTCATTCAGGTTTCAGATGACATGAGGCGAGTAAATGATGACAGAAATGTCAATATCCCTAAAACTATACCTAAACAGTCTGTCCTAAACATTTGTGACTCAATTGACTCTAAAGGTGCTTAAAGGCCTGTTCACAGCAAGACAAATATTTGGTTCGAAATTCTGTGAGATTTTAATTTGAATGAGCAGCTGTTAATGCACCTGATCAGACCAACACGAATATTCGCATGTTGTCAATGACGTCTCTTTTCCATCCCACTGTGAATAAAATTGGCCAACCGCCAGGATTCACACTTTTGATCACATGCCCAGAGCCGCTGCTGATACATAAAACAACAACTTGGTAGGGCTGTCGCGATAATCGCAATATTGTAATACCGCGATACTGACAAGCCATGTTATTTTCTTTTTTCATAAGACTATGCCCTTCTTGTTTTACACTTCATGCATGTGTATTGAATGTTAAATAAGTTAATAATGATAACAAAAGTGAAGAATGTATTCTTTTCTGTGTACCATTGTGATTTGCACAGAGGCTCTGTAGATTTGCACTAAACAAGCCTAAACAGACAATGAGTGAGAGAGAGAGAGGGAGAGAGACCGACTGAGCGCGTGCAAATACCTGCATCTGTCCTTCTTCAGATCAAGTCATATATTTGTGAAAAAAGTGAGTATGACATGGAAGAAAAGGAAAGTGATCTTTGTCCTAGCATTGTGGCGCTCACAAACAGAGTATTTTGCAAAGTAACAATGAATAGCTGAGGAAGAATCTCTGTGCACTTATTGTTTGACAAACACCACAGTGAATACAAAAAACAAGTAAATACCGTTTGATTTACTTTCTTTTCCATGACGAGGGTATCAGAAACATAAAGTTTCTTAATGCTTTGTGTCCCGGAGTAACCAGAAAATTCCTGCTTTCTAAAAGCGCCACCGACAGTCAGAGAATGAATGTACATTTTCATTCAGCCCGGGTATGAACAGACAAATCACATTTGAAAATTGGACCAATTTCTTTGTGCCAAACCTTCCTGTTGGTGTGAACAGGCCTTAAGGAGTTTAATACCACAGGCTAAAAAAGCATGGCATCTCTTCAACACTGCAGAGGAGTAAACGGCCCGAGGCAGGGAGCTATATCGTCTCAAGACCTTACCTGTGCCACACTGCAGGTTGGGCTGAGGTAGGGGGAAGGCTGGTGGCCGTGCGGTGGGGGGGTTATTAGGTTAACTACTAGGCTATGCTATGCTAAGCCAGGCAGAGCGAGAAGCAGTGGTTAGTACCTGCCGGTGTACGGGACCAGGCTTTGACACAGAGCAGGTGGGGCGGGGCTGCAACCCACATCCCCAGACCCCCTGCTGCACAGATGGGGGGAGGGAGGGCTGGTGTCCCCATGAGGTTTGTGGATGGCACTGTAAATGGGCTCGCCCCTATTGGAGGTACAGAAATCACACAGTAAACGGGGCGCTTTCAGACACACAGAGACAGCAGACACTGAGACATACTGTATGAAGACACATACACATGCACACAGACGGAGACAAACACACACACACATGCAGAAGTGAGGATGCCTTCAGCTGGATGGCTAGAGAGGGACGAGTCAGCTCTGGGGCCCGGGCTGACTCACAGGCTCCAGGGAGTCCATGCTCAGAGAGGTAAAACACATCTCATGTCCAGGCAACAGTGGCCGTAACTTCAAGACATTTGACCCCATGCCAGAAGCATTTCTTATATCCAGAGTGTTTGTTTGCCATGTTGGGAATTGTGTTGGAGACTTTATTCAACCAGTCATGTTGCGTTAAAGCAATGTTCACAAACACACCACCACAGAGAGGCATAAGACACCTCGTAGACGTTCTTCAGCCCACACTCGACACCTACTTAAAATCTTTTTTTTTTGTTCTATCTTTTCCCAGTTACATCATAAAATGTGAACAGTATTGCCAAAAAGAAATTAAACAACTAAAGCTGAAGAACTGTAGCACAGATTGTGGTAAAACAAAGTACACCTCTAATCAAAAATATATTTATATGGACATGCAAGTGTTGCTTTTCGTCAATTGTGCATGAGTGCTCTTGAAAAGTGACATCTGAGTGAGTGACAGGGTTCCCACACTTTTTGACCAATACATTTTCATGATTTGTTCAGTTACTTTGCAGGAAATTTTGATTATGTACCATTTGTATTATTAAAATTGCATTCACAATTTCAAGATATATATTTTAGAGCTGTAGAAATTTTTCTTTGGGTGACTTTTCCAGGGCTGGAAATGTTAAAATTCCCTGATATTTCCAAATTTTTCATGGCCGTGGGAACCCTGGAGTGAAGAAGTGAGTGACCGTAAGTGAATAGATGATTAAATTCTTGACTCTGACCTGGTAAAGTCCTCCTCCCCCAGCATGTGCCGTGGGACTGGCGAGTACCTCGAGGGGGTGACCTGGGGTGGCTGGTACACTGGTTTAGGCTCCATGCCCCCCATGTAAGCCATGCTGGAGTTGTGTCCAACGTGGTTGTCCACCATGGTGGGAAAGGCTGGAGGGAGGCCGAGACCAATAAAGGGAAAAAAGGCAGATGATTTCACCAGGTAACTACAGAGGACCGGTTTATCTCTAAGATGTGTGTGCAGAACCTAGTTTAAATCAATTTGTAAAAAGGATAATTTGACTAGGTTTTTGAACATTATAAACATAAATCCTTATTTTGTGATTGTAGTTAAGGGACAACACAAACTATGAGGCCTGGGCCAAATTTAATCTACCGGTAGTTATCATAAAAATCATGCCTGGTTATGATGTGCATATATACAACCATTCAAAATTTTGGGGTTGGATAAGATTTTTTTAAATGTTTTTAAAAGAAGTCTCTTATGATTATCAAAGCTGTATTTATTTGATCAAATATACAGTAAAACAATAATATTGTAAAATATTATTACAATTGAACTGTTTTCAATTTCAAAGTAGTTTAAAATGTAATTTATTCCTGTGATGGCAAAGCTGAATTTTCAGCATCATTACTCCAGTCTTCAGTGTCACATGATCCTTCAGAAATCCTTATAATATGATGATTTGGTGCGCAAGAAACATTTCTTATTATTATCAATGTTCAAAACAGTTGTGCTGCTTAATATTTTTCTGGAAAGTGTGATACACTTTTTCTCAGGATTCTTTAATGTATGGAGAGTTCAAAAGAAAAGCATTTATTTGAAATAAAAATATTTTGCCAAAATATACAGTAAATGTTTTTACTGTCACTTTTTAATTTTATGTCTTTACTGAATAAACATATTATTTATTTCTATTAAAAAAACACTAATAACCTCAACCTTTTGAACGGTAGTGTGTCTTTTATTTTCTAATAAAAAAGAAAATCATTATTGCTGGTTTTAATTGCAAATTATAAGGATAAGGATTCATGCTGATATTGTCCATAATCGCACTTTGCCTTTTGGAGGGCACTGTATGTGCAATATTCCTGGATTACACCATCAAAAATGACTGACTGATCTACAGTTTTATAGTTGCACTTTCGTTGAGAGACTTTTATTGAGAGACTGGCTCATCTCGTATATGACATGAATATGGAAGTAAAAAACAGCTAAATAATCTCATTGTAATTGCTATTCAATTGAAAAACAAAATATTTTTCATGGCCAAAAAGAGATATTCAGCCGCCGTTAGTAGTAATTTTGGCCGCTGTGTGTGCAATTGTGCAGGTGGATTGTGTGAAAGCCTCGTCTCTCAGTGGGAGGGAGGAATCAGTGTTCTGATGGGAGCAGCAGTGCAGTGTGTGTGGGTGTCTGAAAACAGCGCCCACTGCTACACCACAGTGCTGTTACAAAACTCCACAGCACTCACAGGCTCTGCACCACTCGGTTTCATTACAGGGTTACAGATAAAAGCAGATAGGGATGTAGGTTATGTTTGAATTGCCCTAACAGCAAAGTCATTTTCACGTTTATCAATGTAGTCTGAAAAGTCATGTGCTTGGGCTATAAAATAAACAGTTTAGGAATGTTTTTGAGGTAGTAAGGGCATAAGATTGATGGAGATCAGCAAAAGAAGGTACGTACTGCTTGAGTAGTCTGGTGGGGCGTACATGTCGTTGAGATGTACTGGTCCTGGCTTGGCCACTTTCAGATAGACCATGTCTGAAGTATTCTTCAGGGCGGCCACAGCCTCCTCATGACGTACATCCTGAAGTATAATGTTATTCACCTGCGAAGGCAGACACACACACGCATGTTACATCGGCTGGTCTCTGAAGCGTGACTCAGAATGTTCACGACAGCACATTTGAAGATGTGGGAAGGAAGTGACTGGAGCGGAGGCTGGATGGCCCAACAATCGACGACGATGCTCAATTCTCTAGCTCTCAGCCGTCCGGTCACAAAAGGAAGGACGAGAGGGTGGGGTAGCTGGAAAGGCGCAGTGCTTTTTCCTTTGTAAGCTTTAGGGCACCTACACACTACAGAAAACTAAGTGCTTCACAGATAGAAATGTGTCCAATTTGTTCTAAGGGAGTGGAAGGAGTCAAGTCTGTTTGAAATGTGAGTATATAGCGAATTGGACTCACAACTGCCTCCCTGAAATACTCACTGGTCAATAGACGCCAACGGATTGGTCAAATTTCAGTCGTATGACCATCGAGGAGTTTTTTTTCTTTATTACACCTCTGCAAATAACTATCACTGTTAAATAACCCACAATAAATCCAAGCAGCATACATAAATAAAATAATAACTTAAAAATAATGAATTCAATTTTAAATTTGAATTATTTAGAGAGTGAAAAGATTTAAATAAAAATGTGAAAATGCCGCAAAACTTGGAGCAATTTGTGACCAGAGAGGAGTTAACTGTAAACAGGAATCCAAATTCTAATTTGAATGAAAGGAAGTTTATAAATTATAAATTAAATGCAAAAAGTGATACAACTTCTGCTAATGTAGTTTTTAATAATACATTTAACTTTCCAGCTACCGATACCAAGATGATAGGTAACATTTTCGTCTACATTCTTGTAATACACCATCCCCCCAAAAAATGTATGGATACACACTATTATCAGATGCAGTATCAAATCTAGTTTGTAATAACTTATAACTTTGTTATTACTTTGTCACTTTGTCACATTATAACTTTGCACACACAAAAAGCAACAGTGCAGCTGGTGATCACAGACTTGACAGAGATAATTAAAATTTGACCAACTCTAGGCACTCTGTCCAAGAAATCAAGCTCCCTGACTGAATCAAAAAAAGAAAGGGAAGAAAAGGCATATTTACATGTCTGCAGTTATGGCTGCCGTGATTTATGCATAGCCTTTTAATTATGGCATTTATGACCATGTCAAAGCTTGCTCAGTTCCTGACAATTGTGTGCCATGCAAGTGTTTCTCTTTATCACAGATGTGTCCTCGTTTGAGTTTGCGCTCAGCTTCACATCAATCACACGGTGGCCCATATACCTTCACACATGAGAAATATTGTCTATAATACGACATAATAGCCTACAACAGTGTCTGTGGTCTTTGAAAGAAATATAGAAATTCACTGGAAAAAAGGTCCTGCAAAGATATGCAATGAACTTCCAATGCATAAAACCAGGTTGCCTATGTGTTGGCGCTACATATAGTGAAGTACACAGGTGCATGTGTGCAGGTGAAATCTTACAGCTAGTAGGCGATCGCCTGTCTGCAGACGTCCATCTTTCTGTGCCGCCCCACCCTCGATGATCTTTGTGATGTAGATACTGTTGTCACCCGGGATGTGCTGGTTGCCTATACCTCCAGCAATACTGAAGCCAAGACCTTGAATGAATGGAATGGAGTTAAATTTTAATCAGGAATTTGGAAGTCAACATGAAATGACACTCTAAACCTGCCACTTAATGTGGCATATTTTCAAGAGAAACAGGGAATTCAATGAGAAAAAAAATTAAAAATGTGCCCTGATGCATTTTGTAAATAAGGGCAATTTTGACAATTATGTTAACTTTATGAATTCGACACAAGTTCAAAATAATTCAGAACTGCTATAAAAGCGATATCGTGCATAACAGCCATTTCTATTGTGTGTATCTCAAATGTATTTAGGTGCACATTTAGCACCTCTAACCTTTAGGCCCTTTGAGTAGGTTGACCTCCAAAATGGTCTCTGGAGGAGCCTGTCTTCTGCGTACCAGCAACCTGACCACTGGGCCGGCCTCCTTCAAAGCCTCCACTGCCTTGCTGTGCACAACCTCTGACACGTCCACATCATTCACGCGCAGAACACAATCATTTACCCTTAGACACAAGAAGAGATACAAAGTCAACACAGCAATAACATGATCAATGAAGTAATGAATTTATAACGTTTTATATATATATATATATATATATATATATATATAGAGAGAGAGAGAGAGAGAGAGAGAGACTTTGTTCCAAAACCAAGTAAACTGGCCAGATTCCTTCTTAGAGATCATCCTAATGATAACCGCCCAATTTGGAACACTCAACATAAGGTGCGGTCACAAAAAAGGATACATGCGATGCTGCCTTAGAATTTGGCTAAACTAGACAACATAATTAAGATGTCTAACTTTTAGAACATCCTATGGAAGGGGGGCCTGCCTATGATGCCTGAAAATACTGCCTATGCAGTAAGCTCACTTGGTTTTGGGAACAGAGCAAGAGTTGCACAAAATGAATATTAGACCCTGAGAGACAGATCACTCACCCTAGTCTCCCATCCATGGCAGCGGCACCTCCTGGGATGATCTTTGTGATGAAGATTCCTGGATCATCAGGAATGTGTGGATTATCCACACCTCCAGCAATGCTGAACCCAAGGCCAGAGTTGCCCTATTAATGACATACATGAGTAGAATATTATAGATGAGGAAATGCAGACGTTTCCCAAAGATTTGTGGATAACGTTTGCATCTGCTTTTCGGAAGACACCTGGCTCTCAACACTTTGTAAACACCAGCAAGGCATGGACAGTTTTATGCTGCTAAATATAGGAATTTGTGGTGCGCATTTCAAGAATCCAAAAATTGTATCCGCTTCCGCCCATTTCTCCCTCCATACTTCATCACCTCTTACACTGCTGTTTTCATTCCAGTGCCAAAAAGCTGAGACAGACAGGTCTGTCTGAAAGTCACATCTCAAAAGACAGGCCCTGAAGCAGACAGCTGAGAAAAGATTTCACTTTATTATTTTCTATAATTAATGAGCGACGGTCGGAGCAAATTAGTAGCGAGTGGAGCTAAGACATCCCAGTGAGCCTCCAACTAAAGAAGCGTTCACACCCGCAGACCTTTTAACATGTGAGATCTTAACATAGTTTATTTAGGCCTCAGCGTACAGAAATGGCACTTACAGAACAGCCCTACAATTATGCTGAAAGCTCAGAGATGCACCCAAATCCAACATCCACTGCTGTTTAATGAATGGCCTTTGCAGATAGATTTAGATTCATTTGCATTGAACAAACTTGAAGTATGAAAAGACTTTGCAATGTTAAAACCATGATAGTTCATATGATAATTCTTTGTAGATAAGACCAGCACCTGTACTTAGATAAATTGCATGGTATTATCACAAGTGGTACATTAACTCTTTTAGTAGTCCGTAAATATAATCAAAATGCAGTGTTTTCAAATTATCAAGTATTATTCTCAACTGATTTAAGAATAATGAGAATAATAATGTAACGTTTGTACTACACCTAATAAGTGTTTGATCTACACAGGACATTCATTTAAAGTTACTGCTGTTCATACTGTAATAATTTGCATTATCATCTGTTTTCCTTTATATCAATACATTTAATTCAACTCTCATTTAAACCTACTGATTTAATGGTAATCTACAAAGAATTTAATAATACATCTATAGATTTTCATCAGGATTGACCATTATTTGTGTTTCTAAAGTATTGACAACTGTTCTAGTATTGACAGAAACTGAGGTGATGATCAGTTTTGATAATGTACCACAGCTGTAAATTGAATTGCCTGAAGTTCAATTGCAGGCATTTACGTAGCTCAACATTTACTGCCATCTAGTGTCTAGGTCCTCATAGGAAGCATTGGTGGAGGAGAATATTGGCAAGTTTTACAAGACGCCCTAAAATAACAGACATTTAAAACAGCTGAATGATATTTACCCTCTCCAGAATGATTTCTTCATATTTGTACATGCCATCACTCCCGTTCACCTGTAATAGACGGAAGAAAAATTGTTTAACATAGACTCATAAACGGAATCATTAGGCATGAAGTAATGTTAACAACACAAGAAGGTCACAACGATCATTAATTATGTAAAAAGCAGAATCGCTGTAAAGCGCAATAAAAATGAGAGGTATGAATCATGTACAAGGCATAGGGCTGATAAACACAGTCAAAGACTACTCATTATAACGGCTAAATAATAATTGCACTCGGCATTAAAGCCACATCTGCTGTGGTTTAATCTCTGCATATTTTTATTGTTATTATCTCATGTACAACAGGAAAGGTTTGGCCGGGATGAGGGGGATAATTCCACGTGGCAGGCAGTCAGGCAGGCAGGCGCTACTGGAGGTGCTGAGAGCATGAAGCAGATACTTACATAAGGGCCTGCATCCAGTGAGTCTGCGTTCACAATGATGGGGGGAGGGTTTGCCTGTGAGATGAAGAGATGCACATTACCTCAGTGTGTGAGAATGGCGGCTCACACGTATGCACACACACACACATACACATCACACGCAGTCATGAGGAGACAGTAAATGCATGCCATGGGAACAGTGGGTCTCTCAACAGAGCATGGTACATCATAGCCATGATGTGACGCTTCAGGGGGAAGAGTGAGGACAGGACTGGAGGTGTGAAGATTACAGACGGCCTGTGGTCTGCCCCTGAAAGAGAACTGCAGTTGAGCCGAGGAGAGACAGTACTATGTGTGTTTTCCCCTCCGGCTAGTTTCATTTTTCATGTTTAAGCAATATCACATGAATATCAGCATGGATATGATTACACTACCGCTCAAAAGTTTGGGGTCAGATTTCCCCCCCCACTTTTTTTGGGAAGAAATGAATGCTTTTATTCAGTAACGATGCATTAAATTGATCAAAAGTGACAGTAAATAGATATACGTTGTTACAAAAGATTTATATCTTCTATCTTCCAAACCCAAAATGATTTTCTTTTCTTTAGAGTAACACAAAAGGAGAAAAGAGGCAAAGAAAGACAGACTAGGGGCTGTCAAGCTCTAAAAAGCTCTCAAAAGTTCCATAAAAACACCATGAGAGTTCATATGACTTGTGCACAGGGGACCTGTTACCACAACTTAAATAAATGCATGGTTGCAAGTTCAAATTCTAACTTATTGTTTTAATTAAACCTTTTGAGGGGCAAACATTATTTTGTTGAGTTCTGCTGGCATAATAATGTTGATCATTACATCAACTTAATATTGTGTGTAAAATATTTATATATATTGAAATTAGGCAGTGGATTTCTAGTTCCTAGTTCTAATTAAAGTGTTATTTTATTTGTTTTTGTTTTTATAATTAAAGTAAAGACCTGTTAGTGTTTAATATCTTACTTGCTCAATAAATACACATGTTAAATAAGTTACACTTGATAGCTGATAGCTGTGGAACTGTGTGTGGTCTGTTGCTTGAGAGAAGAAATAAAATGTAAGTGCTTCATGCTTTTGCGAGATTGACAGTCACTGTCTACATTCATTTACTCAAGAGCAGCTTGAACATTCTGCAGAATACTCTCATTTTGTGTTTCACAAAAGAAAGCAAATAACACAGGTGCCAAATGACATGGGGGATGTGACAGACATTTTTGTAATGTATAACAAAGAGGTGAGAGTGTACAAATTCATGTCATCCTGTAATTTTAGGTAGTACCATAGAATAGTCCATGCTCTTAACAAAACATATGAATGAACTGAGGCAGTGAACCAACTGACATTCATGGCCTTTCACATGCAAACCGTGTTGTGTTTGTGAGAATTGATCTGATTGATCTGTGGTGAGGTGATGCTGACAGGGCCGCTGGCTGACCAGGAGATGGTCACTACCTCTCCATCCCCTTCAGTACTTGTGTGTGAAGGAGTGAAGCACTAGATTATCACTCCAATTGGTACTAAATCCCATAGAACTCTTGTAATCAAGCCACACAAATTGCCAACTAATCAGTGTTTATCTTGTTTTCCAGTAAAAATATAAACAATCTTACTCAAGAAACAAAATTGTGCAAAATAATAGAATATAACTTTATTTTATTATTTTTTTCATGTTTCTACCATAAATAAACTTAATTTTAGATTATGTTCTTTTCAGTGTTGTTATTGTTGACTAAAACTCAAACAAAAACTATTAGAAATTGTGGTAACACTTTACTTTATGTATAGCCTTTATGTATGCTGCATTATAAAGGGATGTACATAATGTACATTATAATGCATTATATCTTTTCCTAAATAATTGTAACCAAAGTTAATATGCATTACAATATACACAGACCCTGTTACATCTGAAATTGGTAGTTTGTTGTGTTTTAATGCATTATACTTTCTAAAGGTGTATTATAATGTAACTGTTACAATTATTCATGAGATCATACAATGCATTATAATGTGAATTTCATGGCATAATTAATGCATTAAAAATAATTTTATAATGCATTATAAATAAAGGCTTTAAGTAAAGTGTTACTGAAATGGTTTCCAGTAATTGAAATGGAGAAGAAATTTAAATATATATATACAGTATATATATATATATATATATATATATATATATATATATATATATATATATATATTAGACGAAAAACTTGTTGTCTTGTCATCTAACTGAAATAATTAAGGTTAAGTTGAAGTGCAACAATTACTAAAACTGAAATATAAAAAATAATAAAATGGACAAAAGCACACAAAATAAAAATACAAAAATTAATTGTTAAAAATGAACAAATACTATAATAGTATATAAATAATACTAAAATAAGACCTCATTGTTTTATCATGCACAATTTTGATCCTGGAAAAGTTTAGCTTGCTATATGGATGTTTTGATATTTTTTACTGGAAGACTGCAAGAAAAAAAAAAAGATTTTGCAGTACATACTTCTGCAATTTACCTCTCTTAGTAGCCTTGGCATGATAATCCACATATATGTGCAGTAGTGAAACACATTTTTAATATCACTTGTAAAACTTTTTTAAGATCACTTTTGACTGCTAAATTTGCATTGCGTACATGGGTAGAACTACTGCAGAAAGCTTTATATAACATTCAGCTATATTGCACAGATATTCACCCTCCTCACATTCCCTCTGGCTGTCACAGCAGCTGTGGCTGATTGCGTTTCAGTTGCAGACCCTGAATAATTTCTGTGCCTCTCTTAGGCAGTAAAGACCTGAAAAGACCATTTGAGTTACAAGAACATAGTCTAAAAGTGTTTCCTACGTCACCATCTATATTTTCACCTGACACTTCCATCCTCGTGACAGGTCCTCACAGGTGCAGACGGCACTCAGGTACAGCTAGCTCTCCAGTGTGAGAGGTTAGCGCAGCATCAGCTCTATCTAGACATTCTGCAAACTGGGTAAAGACCTGCTCTTAAAGTTCACAGAAGAATCCGTATTGGTGAGCATATGCAATATTACAAGACTTCTGCTCTTGATTCGCTTATTTGTGTGCAAAAGCATCAGACGCCATTTTGTGTAAAAACTATTGGAAATCTGGATGTAAGTAATCTCATTATGATTTACATATTGAGTGCACTACATGCTGACTGATCCTAGTTGCATCCCAAATTATGTACAATACACTTTGTACTTAATCTACACGAAATACTCTTTCAGAGTGAATGGCTTTTAGAAGGGTATGTCATCTTAAATAGAACAGTTAATGTTTTATCCATTTGAAGGAAATTATCTTTCAAACCCACTGACTTGGTGCTTTACCACGTAGACAAAAACAACGGATTCATTTCTGAGTGAAGTATTTTTCAACTGATCGATTCAGTCTTGTGAGGTAACATACACTACCATTCAAAGGTTTGGGGTTTTGCTAAGATTTTTAAATGTTAATGAAAGACTCTTGTTCACCAAGACAGCATTTATTTGATCAAAAATACAGTAAAAACAATAATATTGTGAAATATTACAATTTAAAATAACTATTCAAGTTGTATAAATATCTATTTTATTATATTTCAAAATTTAATTTATTCTTGTGATGACAAAGCAGAATTTTCAGCATCATTACTCTTGAGTGTCACATGATCCTTCAGAAATCATTCTAATATGCTGATTTTCAGCTCAAGAAACATTTCTTATCATTATCAATGCTGAAAACAGTTTTGAGGAAACCGTAATTCATTTTATTTCAGGATACTTCGATCAATAGAAGAATAAGATTTATTTAAAATATAATTACTTTGTAACATTATAAACGTCTTTACTGTCCCTTTTGACCAATTGAATGCATCCTTTTTCATTAAAAGTATTTTTTTTTTCTTGAATGGTAGTGTAAGCTATGAGAGGTGCCAGTTGTTGTCCATTCTCAGATGAATGCAAAACATCAAGGTATGCAGGCTAATAAAATAGAAAGTTCACACTTTAAACATCTTTTCTATAGTTATCATCAACTCATTCAAAGTCTACCTCACACCACACCGTATAAAAGCCCAGGTTTCTCACTACTTGCTATTGCTAGTTGAATCAAGTTTCAAAAACAGGCATGAAAAGACTTTAGAGCCCTTTGACAAAAATAGACACACAAACATAAACCGGGAGCAAAATTACAATAATAAAAGGAACTAACTCATTTTATCTTCAGCATTGTGTTTTCAGTCAAACATCATTTTGATTTGTTTGTGAAAAGGCCTCTGACAAGTGCAACGCCCCCTTGTATAGTTGCAAAAGTGCATAACATAAGTGTCTGCAAAATGTGTCTGTACACCATGTAAGAACATCTTGGACAATGAATTATACTCATACGCAGCTGCACATTGGCACGTTTGAGGACAGATTTGCTAAAGTTAAAGGCCGAAGTGCATTTTAAAATCAGTGCCGCCTTCTTCTCTCATCCACTGAGACGTTCCAGCACAGAGAATGTGATGCAAGGAAATAGGTGAATGTACAGCCATACAATACAATTAAGTCTCCAGATGCCATTAAGCATGAAATGTGTTATTGTAATAACACAACAGACCTCCTACGCTATCGGGCCCTTAAACCCATCAGCAAAAGCCATCGTCGTGGTATAGGGGATATATGGGCAGTAATCGCTATGTTTCTATCATGCAACATAAGCAAACGAGATAAAGGAGGATGATAATCTCAGATGCAGTAATCCGGGACGCTGCCGCTGTCTTTGGAGGAGCCGGTGGATGAATGTGCAGCGGTATCACTGAGCTATATGACAGCGATATGTGACCTGAAGTGTCCATGTCCTGAAGAGAGGCTTATACCATCACTGCTCATACTCTCTATCCCAGATTAAAAAGCAGAGGGATGACGGAGAGGTGAGATGGTGGAGTCACATAGGGGCGTCACCAGCCCTGGGCTTTCTGGGATAAAGTCATACAGATTTTTGTTTTCTAGTCTCTAATCTTTTTTCCACCCTGACCTACACAACTGCAGCTGCCCATTGTTATGCAGTGAGATATTCAAAACAACATCCAGCCCGCTGTATATACCAAGGTTTTTAAGTTTAAAAAAAAAAAAAGCACAACTATGAGAAGCATGATGGAGCAGCAGTAGTGACAGACCGGGTCTGAAGATTCATCTGAGCCAGCCAAATCGCTGTGACAGGGGCAGGTGAGCAAGTGGTGCCACAGCTGGCGGAGGCTAGCCACAGCTAATCAAACAGCTTATATTCACCCCAAAGTTCAAAAAGAAACTTCTGTCATCATTTACTCACACTCTTAGAAGATAAGGTTCTACACAAAACCTTTAAGGTTTCTGCCAGGTGCTTCATAGAATATTTTAGGGGTTCCATCAGGGATCATTTTATGGATTTAGTTTTAATCAATTCATTTTGTGTTTTAATTCAATTACATTTCATGAATTAAACCTGTCCCTGTCTTTGTATTTCTCTAGTCTTGAGGCAGGATCATGACAGACCCATGTTTTGTGTACAAGCACATGGCCATTTGTTTGGGCTGTGTGCTTGTGTTGTCTGTTACCTTGCCACGCCCCCTTGTTATCCTCGTTTTGTCATTATTGCTTTACCAGTGTCACCTCCTGTCATTATTAGTTTCTCCCTATTTTATCCCCTCATGTTTTCTGTCCTGTGTCAGTTCATTGTCAATCAATGTGTAACCAGCCTGTGTTTGTACCATTGCTGAGAGTTCCTTATCAAGTAAGAGTATTTTCTAAAGAGTTGTATGTAGTACCGTATATCCCAGTTCTTAGTCTAGTTATTGTTTTGCTTGTTAGTCAACCATCCTTACCTCTGTTTTACACCCTCATGGGTTTTGTTTTCCCTGTTTTCTGTTCTAAATAAACCTTGTGTGTTTGCATATTGTCTGCAATTGGGTTCATCCATCACCCTCATGACAGTAAACATATTTATCACATGAAAGTATTATTCAATCATTTGAGACATTTCTCCGTATATACAACCTTTTTGGAATAAAGCGTTCCTTAAAATTGAGACAAAAATCCTATAGGGTTCTATATAGGATCCCACTGAACCTTTTTTCTAAGAATGCACCCTCATGTTGTTCCAAACCTGTATGACTTTCAGAACACAAAAGAAAACATTTTGATGTTTTTGTCTATGTTTTTGACATTCTTCAAAATTTCTTCTTTATATTCCACAGAAGAAAGTCATACAGGTTTGGAACAACATAAGGCTGAGTAAATCATTTTCATTTCATGAAATATCCCTTTAAGGATATGATCATTACGAAAGTTAAACATGGATGGCTAACCTAATTTTTGTTTATTTCTGTCAAATTATTAATGGCGTAAAGTTAATGAAATCAAAATTGATCATATTTACTTCCTTTAATGCTTATTTGTGTTGTTTTTGTGAATGATTTATCAGTGCTATGCCAAACTGTCATCATTATTTTTGATGACAGCTTTTTTACTTTTTTTAACCCTGTCCCTCCAACCATCTGGCTCAATTCTAGTACATAATTCCTACTTTTCATAAACCAATCAAATATAAAATCAAGGCCCACCCTAAATGTATCTCATTGAATATATTGTTTCACTTTGAAATGTCTGATTACAGAAATAATACATTGCAAACCTCATTTGAAGTCACTTAAAAGAGTCTTTTAAAGTCCACCTGTGGTGAAAATCCAGCTTTTAATGTTGTTTATATGTCTATGTGGTGTTTTTAATGCTTTAAGACAAACCATGTGCAAATTCATAAGTCAACACCATTGCTGAGTATTTTCTCCTTAAAACTGCAGTAAACCAAAGACAGTCTCAAAAAAGCGGTTTGAAATCGGTTTAAAATGAAAATTGTGTCCCTCAAAATAATTGCCCTTTTATTTAATTTCTTTCTTCTGTTGAACATAAAATACTTATTTTTTTGTCCATAAAATGTCAATGGTATGCAAAACATCATTCTCCAGATATCTTATTTTGTGTTTCACAGAAGCAAGACAGTTTAGAACGACATGAAGGTGAGTAAATCATGACAGAATATTCGTAGGGATGATTCCCCTGGACAAGAATCCTGACAAGATTCCAGATGCTTACAAGACCTCTGAACGACGCTTGTTGCAGTCACATAAGACTGGCTCGAGAGAGGTGAGAATAGAGAAACGGTAAGAAGAAAGAGTTACAAACAGCACAAGGCTGGAGGGTGTCCAGATGAGGCAGAAGGGAAAGTCTAAAGGGTACGAGAGGGATTAGACAAATCTGGATTAGGTTACAATAAATCCCTTAATTTCCTTTTAATTCAATGTCTAATTATTAAAGGCTGTTTTTTATCAGCCAGCTGTCACTGCTCCGTTATCTCCAGCTGCAACACACAAGCACGCGAGCGTAATCGAGCAAGCACATCGCGTCTGAACATCCGTTCCAAGTATACTGCAAACGCAATTTGACTTCCATCTACTTTTTCAAACTCTGTCTTTGGGCTTCTTGTCTTTTTCTTAACAAACCTCTGTAACATATACAGAACTGCTGTCAAATTGTAATATCTGCATGTGTGTCCACTGATGGCTCATCTGCCAGAACTGTCTCCATCTGTTGCAACCTAGGAAAATCAATGAATAAACATGTCTCTGTATCTCGAGTCAATACTCTGGATAGGCAGCTCATTTATTGTAACTGTTGCTGTAGCTTCAGTTTGCTCATTAGAGGAGTGAATTTGCATTAGCTCTCTGCGCAATTGCCCCTGTCAGGCTTTCCTAATTGGACTTGGCCAGAGACCCTTGGGACCGCAATCCGACAAAGGCTCTCACTGAATCAAGGCAAGCACCGGGGCAAGCGCTTCATCCAAATTGTTAAATAATCAATGTGTTACTATGGCAACAGCCTCTGCATTGACTGGAAGGAGCGGGCAGAGTCCGCCCTCCCTCGTTCATCTCTCTCAGGACATACACTGGCGACGACACCATGACAGTGGTCCGTTCTAGCCACAAAGTGCGATTAACATCCCCACCCAGGCACATTCGGTTCTGTTCTAATCACACAGCATAGGTGTCGGGTATCGTCAATTGCATCGTTTTGCAAGCCTCAACAATCACACCATTCAGTGCCACGTCATTCAGCTTTTGGGTGTGACCATGTTGGTATCAGTACACTCTTGACATTTTAAACCATATATCAATTTCATTTCTAAACGCTCTAAATAAAGGAGACCTCCTGTTTCAAAATGAGTAAACAGGACAATCACACACATTGTAGCCTCCTTTAATGTATGTTTCTTTTAAATAATAATGCACATTTTAATACAACTATTTTTTTTTTTTATTACATTTTTCAATTTTCCATTCTATTTAATTCCTACTTGCATATATATTAGTGCTGTCAAATCGATTAATTGATTCATCGCATCTAACATAAAAGTTTGTGTTTATATAATATGTGTACACACACACACACACACACATATACTGTATATTTATATATATAGGCTATATATATACACACACACACACATACTGTATATAATATATATACAGTATGTATATATATATATATATAAATATGATAATATATATGCACACATATTACATAAACACAAACTTTTATGTTAGATGCGATTAATTGATTTGACAGCACTAATTATATTATCTATTATTATTGTTGAATGTTATTATATGTTGCTATTATACAGTATATATACTGCTCTAACTGCATCATTTAAATTACATCTCATCATGAAGGCAGTTCTGTCAGATACTGTATGCTCAGATGTGTGCTCTGTGCTTCAAGTCATCCTGCTTGATATAGAGGCAAGATACACCGGGGGAGAAATCCATCTGGAGGGTGAATAATGGCTAGTTTCCACAGAGCAGTATGGTACAGTACAGTATGGTACGCAATTATTTCCGTTTCGATTGCCAGAATTGTCAGAATGGTACCAAAATAACCAACCGTACTATACCACTTTTTCGGGACCCTTCCGTTGGGGTACCTAACACAGTAGTCCGGTGAAGCTAGACTCACTGCAGGACGTTGATTGGTTGACAGAGACACTTGCGCATTAACTACAAGGGGAATGACAACACAAGAGGCGCCATTTTTTAATATACAGTTGAAACACAACACTACACAATGTTGGCGCACTTTTGACAAACAGCCACATGCCGAGAAGCAAGAACAAGATCTGCTGTATGTCCTCCATTGTAGTTTAATGTGTCGCTTTCTTCTTCGCGCGAGAATGACGTCGATAGCTACTTTCCGGCATAATTACACCACCTGTATCAAGTAAGGGTACTGTTGGCGGTGGAAACGCAAGCCAGATCAGGGTTTACCGTCCTAAATCATATTGTACTGTACTGTACTGTAGCGCTCAGTGGAAACGAGCCATAACTCACATGCTTCATGACCTAGAAACTACAGGAGAGCTAGGAGGGTCTAGATCAGAAGTGCTCAACTGCTGGTTTGGAACCCACAAATGGGCCGCAGGTTTGTTCTGATAGGATTACGGACATGAAAGAAAATGAAAAACAATGCTAAATTCAAATAATGTAGTGCAACTCTTCCCATATCTACATTCAACGAAACTTACAGGTTTGGGTCACTAATGATATCCTGATGCAAATCCAGCGCTCTAGATGTGGCTATGTAAAGTGTTTTATGCTGAATATGTATAAACTAAGACAGAAGAGTAGCTCTTAGATCCTCTCTTTTTGAGTCTCAATGGGTTTTATAAGCCACGCTGCAATTCAATCAATAAGACTTAATTACCATCCACCCAACATTGCGCTAGGGTATACAGGTGCTCATGGACACCAGAAGGGGGAAGTCAGAGACACTGCAATGTATGTGGTTTAGAGAGGAAAGATGGACATCAGAAATACTTTTTGTTTTTGTTTCTTCTAGAACATGCAGAAATATGTTGCAGGTTCTTTAATGCATCTGGGAAAATGTGCCAATCAAGTCCAGACAGGTCTTAAAAAGGGAAATTCATTTCAGTTACCGTAGCACCGAACGTATATAAATGAACAGGTTAGTTCGGCCAAAAATGATGAAAATTTAGTTATTTCTCTCCCTTATGTCAATAAATAAAATTAAAAAAAGTTAAACACCCACCTTGGTAGGATTTTAATTTTGGTCTGTTTGGCTTCAAAACATATGTTGTTGGGTTTTTTTTTGTATGGATATGTTATAGTCCTTTTTCATGTTTTTTTTTTTTTTGTCCTGTTTAGAGCTTGATGTATGGCAAGAACTATATAATAATCCTTCCAAAATGTCTATTTTGCGTTTCACAGAAAAAAATAACAGCATATGGGTTTGGAATGACAGATTGTAATGTAAATAATGACAGATTTTTGATTTTTGGGAACTGATTTTGAACTAACCTTGAATTACCGTATTGAATTACCGTGATGGTATGGGTCCTTAAGCAGTCAGGAGAATTTTTTTCTCCATCCTTTTTGCAAAGTTACTGAAGCATGTCCTGGCTGTGTGTTTTGTTTGGTCATGGTAAGCTGCTCCAAATGAGCCTCAGCGAGGTCACCAATCTGACCTTCAGATAGCGCTAAAAGATGATATTAAATATTACATGCTCTATAAATAAACAGAGCTAGCCTGAGAGTACAAACAAGTGTGCCTTTAACGTCTGCGGTATGTGATACATGGCGAGTTATGCAGCGTCAGTCTGACTAGCGGGGGTTGACGAGGAACACATCAGCAGAATAAGGGTTAATAATTCAATCTACCCTGCCCTGTCTGATCACACTGTTGCCAGGTTACGTGAACCACTGCTGCAGCAGTGCTGTAATCATCTCTATCATTACACTGCGAACACAGCCTCAGTCACCATTGAGATAAGAAGTCAGAGTGCTCTGCATTCTATCACAACAGGCTGAGAGAGAATCTGATGCAGGGATGTGATTCAACACTGCGTCTGCTATGGAGATTTATACATGTAACTGTACTTAATTACAATTCATATACAATGAATGAATGAAAGGGATAACAAGTGCTGTTTCGAGTCACTTCTTCACTGCTAACTGGCTGGTTGCTACCCCTTGTTGCTAAGCTGAGAGCTGTGCCCACTCCTCTGCATGGTGTCCTGTGCCAAGAACAAGGAATATACTCAAAATGAATTTTTTTTTTTTTTTTGAAATCGGTGTTGTCCAGGTGTCATTATGAGAAATGTGACTTCAGGACTTGTGCACTCTTTTTAAAGTTCACCCAAAAAAGTATCATTCACTCATATTGTTCCAAACCCAAATTACCTTCTTTCATCCAAGAAACACAAAAAGAGACGTTTTGATGAATGTTCATGCTTCTCTTTTCCATACAATGAAAAAAGGAACCAGGGACTAGCACAATTTTAAAGGGGTCCTATTATGCATTTCCACTTTTCAACTTTAGTTAGTGTGTAATGTTGCTGTTTGAGCATAAAAAAGGTCTGCAAGGTTACAAAGCTTAAAGTCCACTCCAAAGGGAGTTAGTTTATTTAACAGAAGTCATTTGGACTACAATGCGATTTTTCCGGGCTTTTTGAAGTAATAATGTTACTCATTTAAATAATCCCCGCTCACGGAACACGCAAAAAAGCGGACGAGGCCTGGTTGAGCTGCTGCTACGTCAAAGAGACACTGTTTTTTTCACAACTCATTTGTTTGACCTTCCTGAGGCTGACGAACTTAGAGTGGTTAAAAGTTATTTTAAAAACTGTTCCTGGAGATTATAATCCCAACGTTTATCTGTGCTGCACATTTTACAGAGAACAGCTTACCTAAAGTACAATGCAAGCTACGCACAAAAGCTTCTCCTGAAATGGAGTAGTTTCCACTTTGTCGGGTTAATCTGTTGTTTATGGATCACAACTTGTAAATATGTCTTATTATTTATAGTTGCGTTTTCTATTAACAGCTCCAATTGTAAGTTGTATGTTGTTGCTACGCTCGCCTGCTAGCCAACATACATATATATATATATATATATATATATATATATATATATGTATATGGTTATTATATTATGTATATTATTATATAAATGAATACTATTCATAATTTAATATGATTATTAAAATGACTTATAATAAATAAATAGTTTCATTTATGTATTCATTTTTTGGTAAAAGACAAATACATTTTACAACCAAACTTGCCTTGAATTAAGTTAAGCTTTTGTTGTTTTTGCTAGTTTTAGTTTTCTGTGCATTTGTTCATTTTACATTAGTTAGTAAATCAATAACACATTTTTGCAGGGTACAGGTTTCAAGAGACATGAGGGTGAGTAAATTATGACTATCCCTTTATGAAACGCAATAGTGACTGTAATTGTCCGTGTAGCGAATAGCCTGTGATACATCAGCTTTGCTCTATAGCAGGCCTTATCCTCTCAGATCATGACCTTGCTGCATGTTGCTTCTCCAGCAGTCACTCTGGCGATCCATAACGCTCCGTGCAGCAGACGTGATTCACAGGCTCAGACATTACTGTCTCTGTAAGCTTATTCTGCGAGCAGCTCGGGCCACCTGAAGGCAGTAAAGGGACGAGCACAGACACAGTTGGCACGTCAGCGCATAGCAGCGGCGTCGAGCTCACAGTGAACACTGTACAATACTTCGAGAGCTGTGGTTAAAACAACAAGCACAGAGGACAGAGGGCACCTCTGACTCCATGTTCCTCTCATTCATTCTCCATCTCTCTCCCTACTCTTCTGAAGTCATGACTATGAAATCAGGGCTATTTCCCTGGACTTCATCACGCCCACATCGCTTCATTCACTTCGTGCGCCTGACTTCAGTTTGGCTGACCAATTTGTGTAGGTGTCGAATTTGAAGAATTACAGTAAGTAGGACAACAGCAAGAACGACAGTATAAAAACAAGTGCTGTGCCACTACTTTCTGTGTGCAATTATGAATACATTCATGAGGACGTGTATCCATATGCTGGTGTATTTACTGCCAAATAGCAGTGAAAAGAGGCTTTGTTTTAAATGTTCATATCACATCAGGAATTGCCAAAACAATCTGCCTCCCACGGAGGGGCCAGATTTGCAGTCTCTCTTGCACACCTTGGACAGGAGACAGAGAATATCAGAGCTTAAGCCCCATAGCGAAGATCTCCACTGTGACCGTCACTGACTTTCATGTTTGTTTGTTTTTATCACAGCCACTGATCTGAGACCATTCGTAATCAGAAGAGGAGGAACTTTTAGTATGACGTATAGAGAATATGATTCAGTCCATCAGAAAGGTGATGTGGACCGAGTGTTATGGTTAGGTAAAAGGAAAGTGACCTAGAATTAAATAGAGTTCTAATATCAGCATATTTCATAGCATAGAGGCACAGCCACGCAATTTTATTTTGTTCACAGTCATTTACAGTATTCACCATCTATTTCTGTTATGCAATAACCTGGTCCATATGGAGAAACAAAACTCGAACATTCACACATTTCCACACAAACTCCCCTTGTGTGTTCATTTTTGGCTCGTTCGATTATGCCTTACCATGTTTAAACAGGCTGCATGTTGCAGAATATTACAGATTTGACTAAAATCAGCATAGAAATGCAAAAAAAGAAAAATCAAAAGTGAGAGGAAAAGTCATTTATAATGTTACACAATTTTTCTATTTCTAATAAACAGTTTTTTACTTTCTATTCATCAAAACACTCAAATAAAATGTTTTCAACATTGATAATAAAGAAACGGATTTGCTTCTTTAGCCGCAAATCAGCATATTAGAATGATTTCTGAAGTATCATGTGACACTGAAGACTGGAGTAAAAAAAAAATCAGCTTTGCATCACAGGAATACATATTAACATATTCAAATAGAAAACAGTTATTTTAAATTGTAATATTATTTCATTTTAATTTTGATCATCTAAATCCTGATTTGGTGAACATAAGAGACTTCTGTCAAAAGAACTCCAAAAATCGCATTGACCATTGACTAAATGTTTGAAGGTGAGTATATTTCAATGAAAACATCACAAACACAAAGCAGTGTTAAAATGCTTTTAAGCTGAGTTATAATGAGGTCCAGGCCAGTTGAAAACCTCTTGAAGACCTGATCATATTTTAGGGCTTTATGACTTTCTACCTAAGTAAGAATCACACTAAAAAACACTCAAATAAAGCCAATCGAAACGGCAAAGGATTTACGGTAAGGACAGGAACAGGACATTACGAAGATGATTAGAAATGTATTACTAAAACATGAAAGATGGGATTCTGCCTGTCATGAGTGAACAAGAAAAAATATCATTATCTCTACAGGGATCAAATACCTCAAAGGACCAATCAAAAACAATCAGACTAAATTCTACATGTGCACCCAGGTCACTTTTTCAACAGATCCAATGTCAAACGGTTTTATTCAAGCTAACAACCCTCCTATATTGTTCCAAGACTTTTTACTTGGGTTTGAGCTTTATTTAATAACTCATAAGCAAAAGTAATTACATAAATGACTCTTGCTCATTATTCCATATTCTCAGTGGACGGTTTGACGAGAGAATGCTCAGAGGATGTAAATTGTATTTAGAGCTGTCAAGCAATCAGCCTTTTTAAACAGAAACATGCTGGGAGGTTCATACAGTCCCCATAATCTATGTCATTAATCACCTTTCCTTTCACTGAACACTTAAAGAAAACGCAAAGTGCTGCTCTTTTTCAGGGCTGTGTCGGGAGGTTCAAAATGTCACAGCGGCCTCACGTCCCCTGAGGTTTAAGCATTAAAAATGTGGCGTGCTGTCACCGGGATGTCACGAGGGATGCTCTGTGAATAACCACACACAGTCAGCCGAACACCGATGGCAAAAATGATTTTAGAAAGTTCACAATAAGTGGACCTCTTTTGCGTCACTCTCTCAGGTTCACGAGCTCTGCAGAGATTCTGATGAGCATTTCCAGTGCTTGGATTTGGCTGATTATATAATTGGAATTTTAATGTGGAATATTAATCCACTGAGGGCCCACATTCCGTTTTATAAGCTGGCTGATCAGGATCTACTACAGCAACTCCAGGAGCCTATTCAAAGCTCAGTGATTCTCTGTGTTACACAAGCAACACTCCTGTAAGCCAGTACACTAAAATAGTGCAAACTCACAATATAGTGGTGGCATTCCCAAATATCATTATGGGGGTTAATATGCAGTGTGATTATCCTGCAATGTACTGAAGAGCTTACGTAAGTGGTCATGGATGTACAGGTGTGCGTTTTTGTGTGTGTGGGTCAGGTTTTACCATCATTATCACCTACATTTTTGGGAGCAGTCAAGCGCCTCCACAAAGAAAACTGCTTAATAAACATACTAAAATAATGTAAAATAATGTCACAAATTTCTGATTTCAATAAGGCCAATAATGTTTTTCATGCAAAGGCAAGTAGATATTAAAATGCTTAGATGCTATAGATCTTTTATGAACAATATAAGTGACATTATAATGCACAAAAGTACAAATTAATATTCATTTTCAGATTTGCTAAAGATTTAATTTAACTGTAACATTATTATTGTTTTTAAAGATTTAAAAGTAATAACTGCAATCTTTAAGTTAAGATTGCAGCCCCCCCCCCCCCCCCCCCCCCCATTTAGAAGTAAATGCCAAATGACATGTGTAACAATTAATCATGTTATATTAATCACACAAGATTAATATAACATCAGAGCTAATAGAGGCCTACGCCTTAATAAGTGCCCACGTTTTCTTTTTTTGTTTTGTTTTCACTCTTCTGTTTCCCTGTAAAACCACACTGTCACGAAGTCGAGATGACTAATGTAAAATAATAAAGTCTTTTAGGTCTACAAGACAAAAATACAGCAGAAACATCTAGTGTGTGCTTTAGCATATCTGCGTCTCACCAACATGTCACAGGTTTCTAAGGCTTTTGCAAATAACCAAGCAAATGTAATGACAAAAATACAGTATAATACAGTCCCTGTCAAAAGTTTGGAAACAAGACAAGAGGAAACAAGACTTTTAAAAGAAGTCTCTTATGCTCACCAAGGCTGCATTTATTTAATCAAAAATACAGTAAAAACAGTAATATTGTGAAACATGTATATTATTTAAATTAATAAATAATCATTTCATCATAATAATCATTTAAATTAATTTTAAATGAATGTTGTAATGTTAAGTGTATACATGTCTTTCTGTCATTTTTTACCAATCATTTCCTAGACAGATAGTAATGGTCATGGATTAAAAAGAAATGTCTGCTCATGTTTCAGATCAAGCATTTCCTTGAAAGTACATTGGCAATCGACCTACAGATATCAACACTCTACCAACAGCTCCTACTTGAGGTGTAAATGAATTAAAACAAGCCCTCCGTACAAAACTCAAGTGTTAAATCAAACACAGACACACTGCCTGCAAACCATGTAACGGCGGGCCGATAATCCAGCATGTTATCTGTACAGGCTCGGCACAACCCTCTAGTAGCTGTGGCCTGAGGCAGCTGGGACTCTCAGATATCAGGGATGTTCTGCTTGATTTGTATCTCTCTGGAGAGGAAGAGTGAGTGAGCAAGTCTGTGTGTTGTGTGCAAGGGAATATGCAAACCGTTATTACTCCATCAAGCCAATGTCCAATGAAGCCAATGAAATGTGTTAGAAAAAACATAACAGCTTCAACCTCTATAGGGACAAAGATCTGATTAAAAGGCTGGATTACAATAGTGTGCCCTCATGTGCGATATCACGATTATTTACACAATCCGCTTTTGAAGAAATATCGTAGCATCATGCTACAGTGCATATTCTCTCAGTTGCAGTTCTGGCGGCTCAGTCCCAACATACTGTACAACGCGACGTACATTCACATCGCATGTTAAAGCAGGGGTTACGCGTACATGACATTGCAGTTATTCACAATCACTAAAGTTTATTATTTACATGTGTAAAGCCTTGCCGGTTAAAAAGATTTTATTCACACACTGTTATGACATGCGCTTTTCTGAGCGCACACTAAAAGCATGTCAAACAGAACGTGAGAACTAAACTAAGTCATCTTTTGTGTCTTATTGCGCTTAAACTGTCAAATACACACAAGGTTTACATAAACACAGTCGTCTTAAAGTGACAGAAGTGCCTAATAAACCTGCTGCCGCTTGTCATTAATGTTAAAAAACAAGAAAAGACAAAGACAAAAACACTTTATGCTCTTCACTAAATCACTTCAGTAGCTTTAATAAGAATCCGTGTATATAGAAGTTATACAGTGAAGTCTATGTAGTGTTTAATTTTTACATTTGTTCATTGGATTTCTTGTGAAAAAATAAAGCACTGTTAATTTCATTTGTATATTATATTGCATTTGTAATGTGCATCTTTGTTCTTATTTTTAATAACAAAGATAAAATTATGAAATAAAGATTTTCATCTTCGCTATAACCCCTAAATGGTCTGTCATTCTTTTTGCTTTTATATTTTCTTACCTTGTAAGGCTACATTTTTCAAAATAACAAAATTAGTTTGGCTGTACTGCTCAGTCATTTGCAAAATCGTAAAAAAAACAACATGACAAAATCTTGATTTTTCTGAAAAAAATTGTGATATGATATTTTTGCCATATCGCCCACCCTATTGGATGCATGTCGCCTGAACATGCACTCCCAATTTGACAGCTAAATAAGACATTGCGGAATAAAAATTGCATATGAAAAATAAACTGGTGACACTTTATAATAACATTATTAGTGGCCTCGCAAAGGACAGCTCCACACAACCAGTAAGTTAAACTTTGATTTAAACTTTCGTCCCACACGTTTGCACTACGGACATAAATTGAAAGATGCCTCAAATCATACAGCTTGTTAATGAGAGATATTTTTCAACAATCACTTCTGAGATTATGAAGTGTGCATACCATGAACACTTTACTATCCCATGAGGCCAGGGGAGAGGATTTGTGAATGGAAGTGGAGTGACGTAATTGAAGCTGTTACTGTAGGTCACATGATAATGACAACATGGCGAATATAGAAATTCACAAATTCATACTATGTAGAACGTACTTTTTTAGCGGTTACAAAGTACTCATTCAAAATAAGTCCCTACTCAAGAAAGTATGCGATTTCGGATGCAAGTAAGCAACCACCAAACAACCAAACACCCTACAGTAGCAACCACCCAGAAAATCCTAACAATTGCATAACAGCATGTTTGTCTTCAGAAAATGCTAAAATGCATTTACTAATATAACGATTAACATTACATAAAGTACATTCAAATAGAAATGCTACTAAACTTTGACAGATTTTCATATCTATTCCTAATGAACTAAGCAATATATAATGTTTGCTAATGATTTATCAGTGAAAGATACTAAACATAAACTGATAATGAACCTAAAGGCAGTTCTACTTTGTTGTGCTTACAGTCTAATGGATAGGCTTATCAACACTTAGCTTGAGTAAAACTGCATGTGCAAACAATTGTTCTTTGTGCCTTAGAATTGTTGGGTAGAATCGGGTATGTTGACAGAATTCATTACAGAGCTTTAAATAAATGTACAGTTCAACAACACTCCAGCTGCTAATGTAAATATTTGATACAGCAGATTGTAATGCCAAAACAGGGAGAATTTTACTTTAATTTCCCCGCCAGATCAGATACTACAAACACAACTCTTTTAATTTGTTAAATATAAAATATGTATTTTGTGCATATGACAAATTTAGGATAAAACAGAATATGTGCATATTCAAACCTTAGATGATTTCACTCTGGCACATACTAAAATATTAATTAATTCATAAAACATTTAATTAAAATCAACATGTTCATGTTAAACTTTCAATCAAGCTCAGAATGAACTACGAATAAAACAAAGCTTTTTGTGGTGATTTTTAAAAGTGCAAGAGTGATGGTGTAATTACAGCTGCTTTTTATGCACATCCTTTCAGGGAGAAACAGAGACGAACAACTAATTGCATTAGCAAACAGTGTTAAAGCAATGTGAATAAATGTTCTCTGAAAAAAAGATGCTATTTTGGAGGTTGTGAAAAAAAAACATTAAAGGGGAAAAGGGATGAGAACAAGGAGAGTGAAGAAAAAAAGATGGGTAAAACACTATGGAAATTGGAAACGTCCAGAAAATGGCTGAAGGGCAACAGAGATAATGCAGCAATGAGAGATGACACACAGAGCATCTCTACATGAAAGAGATGCTCTTTACTGGCAGTCTCCTTCTCATATGATCCTTATCTGAGGGGGATGATAGTGGATATAAATTTGCATATACATGTGCAGTTTTTCAACTTTTAAAAGCTTTATTTGTTGCAACAAAAATATTTGAATATGACCAATGAAATAATTAGGTGCCAAATAACCTTTTTAAGTTGGCAAATTGCATGCATGCATTTTACATCATATTTTTGTAATGAATATAAAGTGAAATACTGCTTTTCTTCATTTTTCAGTTCAGATACATAATGTTGCTGTTGGGCGGAATGCGGAATGTATGTCAAACACTTCTACTCTAAAGGAAATAGATTTTTTTTTTTTTTTTTTTAATTAAACACTATGTTGTCAAAGTTTATATTACAGCTTTATATATTATCAAACACTTGCATGTGTCATTATATTATTAACATTTTACCAAAATAACGCTCAAATAGAGTTACAAGGTTTTTGACCAGCAAATTTCAGAGAATCAGTTGTTTCTGTCACTTGGCCAAAATCTCTTGTTATAAAAGATATTAAAGAGATTATGAGCTAGACACTCTTCTCTGCTCCTCAAATACATAAAACATTAGCCTTTATATATACACTCACCTAAAGGATTATTAGGAACACCATACTAATACTGTGTTTCACCCCCTTTCCCCTTCAGAACTGCCTTAATTATACGTGGCATTGATTCAACAAGGTGCTGAAAGCATTCTTTAGAAAAATTTGGCCCATATTGATATGATAGCATCTTGCAGTTGATGGACATTTGTGGGATGCACATCCAGGGCACGAAGCTCCCGTTCCACCACATCCCAAATTTGCTCTATTGGGTTGAGATCTGGTCACTGTGGGGGCCATTTTAGTACAGTGAACTCATTGTCATGTTCAAGAAACCAATTTGAAATGATTCGAGCTTTGTGACATGGTGCATTATCCTGCTGGAAGTAGCCATCAGAGGATGGGTACATGGTGGCCATAAAGGGATGGACATGGTCAGAAACAATGCTCAGGTAGGCCGTGGCATTTAAACGATGCCCAATCGGCACTAAGGGGCCTAAAGTGTGCCAAGAAAACATCCCCCACACCATTACACCACCACCACCAGCCTGCACAGTGGTAACAAGGCATGATGGTTCCATGTTCTCATTCTGTTTACGCCAAATTCTGACTCTAACATCTGAATCTATCAACAGAAATCGAGACTCATCTGACCAGGCAACATTTTTCCAGTCTTCAACTGTCCAATTTTGGTGAGCTCTTGCAAATTGTAGCCTTTTTTTCCTATTTGTAGTGGAGATGAGTGGTACCCGGTGGGGTCTTCTGCTGTTGTAGCCCATCCGCCTCAAGGTTGTGCGTGTTGTGGCTTCACAAATGCTTTGCTGCATACCTCGGTTGTAACGAGTGGTTATTTCAGTCAAAGTTGCTCTTCTATCAGCTTGAATCAGTCGGCCCATTCTCCTCTGACCTCTAGCATTAACAAGGCATTTTCGCCCACAGGACTGCCGCATACTGGATGTTTTTCCCTTTTCACACCATTCTTTGTAAACCCTAGAAATGGTTGTGCGTGAAAATCCCAGTAACTGAGCAGATTGTGAAATACTCAGACCGGCCCGTCTGGCACCAACAACCATGCCACGCTCAAAATTGCTTAAATCACCTTTCTTTCCCATTCTGACATTCAGTTTGGAGTTCAGGAGATTGTCTTGACCAGGACCACACCCCTAAATGCATTGAAGCAACTGCCAAGTGATTGGTTGATTAGATAATTGCATTAATGAGAAATTGAACAGGTGTTCCTAATAATCCTTTAGGTGAGTGTATATAGTGTTTCTTGAGTAAAGAAAACGCTGTACATATTCAAACAACTAGTTCTTTATTTACCCTTGCATTGCAAACAAGCAGCGATGGTCCAAAGAGCGTGCAACACTTTATTCACTATAGAGGTCGAGGTGGAGTTATGAGGTTTTACTGACAGTTTGAGGATCCAATGGAGTTACGAGGTCTAACACAAGCTCTTTTTAATACTTTTTATTAATACTTTTAGTATTTTTTAATACTAAAATTCACGAAATATGGAGATACAAGGTTTCTGCCCGATAGCGACAATAAACTAGATTGTTTTTCTAGGTGCATTTGGCAAAGATTTGTGTTCCAGTTTAATGCTGTCACTCTAGTGACTGTATTTGTGCCACTCAAATATCTCTCTATAATTCCTTGCTTGCTTTAAATACAAATTGTCAAATGTTTATTTATGAACTGTTAAAAGTGGTAGCCTGTAATTGCAAGCTATTTCTATTCTGTATGTGATCTAACCCTTAAATTGTGGCGGGGTTTCAGTGTGGGTCCCAATCAAAACCCACACAAAGTTCTCCCAAAACACTTCAATCCTACAATTAGGCTAACTATGCTAAACAATAACCAATAGTATTGTTGAAGCATATTTGAATGTTTTCATTAATTACTGTACCTCAAAATACAACAAAATAATAATTAACAAATTTCCATATGGACAGCCACACAGTCGGTGTAAGTATCACAAACCTAACCAACACTGGGGAATAATGGTTCTCGGCGCATTTAATCGATAACTAGTGATTCATGAATCTGTATGACTTATTAAAAAGAAAACATTCGTTCACAAATTGGACATCACGGGTCATGTGCAGAACACACTGGCTTGTACTCTAAAGATATAATTGACCAATGCCTCGTCACTAAATGAAATCTGATAAAAGGCCATATCGACACAAATATAGTTTTCCCATCTGAAAGTTAATTACGTTTTAATTTATTCCTGCAAATTTAGTCACAGGTCGGTGCCCCTGCACAGTGTAAATGAAAAATGTAAATGAATGCAAGCAATCCTGCGTATATAATATTCTCTGCAATCGCTGTACGCTCACGAGTGAGTCCACAGCAGAGGTAAAAACCAAAAAAGGTCTAAAATTACGAGCACCGGGAAGCTCAAAAGCTCTGTTAAAAGCACCCACAGACTCCCACAACACAAAGAGAGTCAGAGGCACTCTCCAGTTATTGATTGTGATGCATGCAGATTCTATGATCTTGTGTGGGAGTTTTAATGCCGGTCGGTGCAGAATGCAGCCACTGACAGTTGAAGCATCACACAGGGAGTGGGGCAGAGTAATGGCACAAAAGAGGGAATGACTTTGCAAGCTGTCTATAAATAGGCTCTTAAATTCATTGGGATGTTAGCCATTAAACTGAAGCAGCAGGGAGGGTTTTGTGACAATGCTCCAATAGCAAGCAGCACTTCTGCCGAGGCTCTCTGTGGCATGTGTACATGTCTGCCTTCCTTGTCAGCATGTATGCATCCAGAACTGAATATGAGTAAGCTGACTGCTATTCTTCTGTTTTCCAGAACAGTCACCACTGCGATCAGCAAAAACAAGAAATTAAACAAAGCAGGTGAGCAAACAAATAAACAGCCCTCTTTTTTCCCCATCCCACGTGTGGCACTGAGCGGAGCAGGGGAGCTGCGCTCCAACAGGGTCGCCAGCTGAGAGCATATGGCTGACAGGTCAATGGCCATGAGCAATACAGTCACTCACATTAACACCCACACAAATGTATTTATATGGGCAAATATCACAATGTATAAAGCTCACGCAGTGGGCTAGTGCACAGAAAATTACCTAACATCCTGCTGCAAATCACTTAGTAATCTTAATAACATGCATCATTTTTCACTACACGATCCAAACATCAACAGAAGAGCAATTTCTTCAATGCTGCAAATGTCATAAACAAGCTTAGGGCTCGATAATAATGGCCCGACGGCTCGGGGACAGTGTGAGACAGTTTTTGGGCAGGCTGACAGAAATGCCACTCGCCCTTATCAGGTCAGTGCAGCGTTACTACTTCTTCTTACATTTGTTGATCATATTCACATACTTTGTCTTGCAATCTTATTCTGCTGCTAATTTTGCCAAATTAGACAAATAATCTACACAAATTAGAAATTGCAAGAATAAATGGCCTTTGATGCTAAAAATCTAAATCAGTGTTTTCAGTGTTTTTATTTCATTTCAAACTGTTGTTGAGCTCATTAAACTATTTAAATTGGAGTATTTTTTTTTTAAATCAGACATAATAGAACTAACAAGCCACAGAGTTCTAGACCGCAACATGCACTGTTTATAATATATTTAGGCTTTATTAAAAAATAAAATCATAAAATAGTCATAAAATAGTTAAAAAACAAATATTTACAGAAATATGTTTCCTTTCCTGTCACTGAACTTACGGATAGCATTCAAACACAAGCAGCTTTAATATTAGTTTATCAACAGTAGTAATAAGTGGTTTCTCTCGGATGGAGATAAAGGAGAAACACAGGCAAGCAGCCAGAGATGGAGCAATAATGGCCATTAGGGGTGAGAATGTGTAAGAATGTTCTAGACTTCATTACAGATCAAACCAAACTTCAATTCAACTCAAGCTTTATTTGTCATTGCATAAATACAGTGTATTAACACAACGGAATTACAAGTGCTACTCCAGATCAGTGATTAAAAAAAATTAAAAAGTAATAAAATATGTACCAATTAATAATAATGTATCAAACAACCCCCCCAATTCCTTACTCCTATCCCTCCCAGACAACACACACCCTCCCACACACATATGTGTAAAATAGCACATTATACCATGTATTATACCAAGACTCCCTTCCCATAAAAACAGTCAACCATCTCTTTTAAGTTTTCAGAGACACATCCTTTACCCTTTCTCGGTGTATAAAAGCCAACTCTAAAAGTATACATAAATATTGCAGTGTATCTTCTCCCCCATTTCATAGTGCATTTGCAGTGATTTTCTATGCGCTCCGTTTTTATTTTTATGCACTGAGTACATTTTGTTTTAAGAACAGGTTTAGACGCTTGCATGATGTGTGTGTGTGTGTGTGTGCTTTTGTTTTTGTGATATATGAGGACACAAATGTGTATAATGACATGCATATTACACTGGTATTACAACTTACACGTGATATATGAGGACATTGCTTGAGTCCTCATATTTCAAATAGCTTAAAAAACATAAAAAAACAATGTTTTTTTTTAAATGTAAAAATGCAGCATGTCTCCTGTGATGGGTAGGTTTAGGGATAGGGGCAGTGTAGGGGGATAGAATATACAGTTTGTCCAGTATAAAAGTCATTACGCCTATGGAATGTCCTCATATATCACAAAAACACAGCTGTGTGTGTGTGTGTGTGTGTGTGTGTGTGTGTGTGTGTGTGTGTGTGTGTGTGTGTGTGTGTGTGTGTGTGTGTGTGTGTGTGTGTGTGTGTGTGTGTGTGTGTGTGTGTGTGTGCACTTTTCCAGTCCCAAATATTTTAGACTAGGATAATGGATTGATAGACTTCTGACAACTGATACTTCAGGAGTGAGAAGGCCGCGAAACAACACACTCTAACAATCACTTACTAAGCAAATGTGGTAGTTTTTTTCAGCCTTGTAGATATCTAAATCAATAACATAATGCTGTAAATGAAAAGAGCTATGATGTGGTCATCTTCCTTTCCAGGCCAGCTGACTGAATAGCTTCATACTGTATGTGTAGAGTAGCCAACTGTGTTATAGTGGGCTATTAGAGGCCCTCTCAAAACAGACTGCACAGATACAGTAATAGCAGTGAAATCTAGATCAATGCATGCACAAAGTAATAGAAAAAAATCATATTGTTAAGTTCTGCACATCAAGGTAACTGCAGCGTCAGCAAATAAAATGCTGTGATGAAGATGCACGATCATGTCTGCAAAATGCCACTGAATTCATCTCTCTCTCTCACACTCTCTCTCTCTCTCTCTCTCTCTCTCTCTCTCTCTCTCTCTCTCTCTCTCTCTCTCTCTCTCTCTCTCTCTCTCTCTCTCTCACACACACTCTCTCTCTCTCTCTCTCTCTCGGGCAGCAGGATTTCTAGCCTTCTTGTCACTATGGCAACACCTAAAGTTAATTGGGTACCTATGCAGTGTTGGGCAGAATCAAACAGCGTTATCCTACAAGACCGTGCATCTTTTTGAAGTAACATACACTTTGAGAGTGAAATGTGGCAAGTCTTAGTTGTCTCATTAAACAAATGTGCTGTAGCATAGAAAGTAAAAGCATGTGACATTCCAATGTTAATAACCAGCACTAGGTTGGGATTTACTTAGTTTATCTTTTTAACAATATTTAATGTACTATATGTTTTATCTCATAACTACAAAGTAAAATGTGAAATATTTTCAGATACGTCTAATAGGATTTACCTTAGAACTAAATAAAATGTACATTATAGTTATGGAATCAGATATGAAATTTAAGATTTATTAAAATCAATTTGATCACATAGGCTTTTTGAAATGTTATAAATTTGGGCACATAAAGTTTGATCCCATAAGCATACGAATCATCTATTTTATAGTAAGCAACTGGGTCTAAAATATATATATATATGAAATTAGAATTTATTGTAAGGCCACATTTGTGAAGAAAACAAGATTGAATACATAAAAGGTAAAATAAATAAAAAATCTATATATTATACATTTTTATTTTCTCATTTAATCTTGTAGTATTTTGTCTTCATATGTGTGTGGCTACCTACAATAAATTCTCAGTTCTCCAGAAGGACATATATTGGTTTTGGTTGAAAGAGGAGTGTCTCGTGGGACCAACCCTAAACTGGTCCCTTCTGGAATAGATGAGGTAAACCTTATCTTCCTCCACAACATAAACCCCAACCCCCACTCCATTTCCTTTCTGCAACACAAAACCCCACATTACAAATGAAAATCCAATTTGTTAAAATCTTTCACAAACCCAGCCTCCTCTTAGATGAATATATTACTGTCTATATGGTGATGTCTCAAGCTAGCGATCCATCCGTAAGCGCTCACACATGCTAGCTCTGCCCCTGATTTATGACATACATAATCAACTGAGGAACTTGGCTTACTGCTGAGATCACATGAGCACAGAATATCACGTCTGATATAGCAGGATGCACCATTAATGAGATGCTTTTTAATTTTCTATACTGCTGTTTGAAGAAAGACCATAGTCTTTAATAAACAACCAAATTAACTGTCAATCTCCCAATTCCAAATGTCATGTATACTGGGCAAATCTGTTTTTCTTGACATACTGTATATGGCAACAGCTGTCAGCTTAAAAAAATATATATTTTCAGGGCCTGAATTTCGTTTGGGAAAATGGGGGGGAAATCCCCCCTTAGATGATTCTCATGGGGGGGATTTTTTTTTGTTTGAGGGGGAGAAAGGGAAAATCATTTTTTCCAAACAAAATTATTACATTTATCTTGCCTAAATGTTTGCGCTCATTGCATTTTTACAATGGGGTTGTAAATTTACACAACACAAGGAAGCTTGATTTAAATTGTTTAATTAAATTGAAAAAAGTAGCACAACTAAATACAATAGAATAAAGATACAAATAAAGACAAATAAAGAGAAAAGTTTTTGAATAGGTCTAACACTAGTATTCATATACAGAAACTGAATAAAGTCACTTTCAAATGGAAATCACAACAAAGTCACAATCAAATGGAAAATAACACTGGGTAGTATTTTAGTCCTGAATAAATTAAATACAGGCTATTAATCGTGATTCCTTTAACTTAAAGCTGTCTTTTGTTGTTTTGACAACAAAATTAATGACACATGGCTGCCGTCACTTTAAGAGCTAGTGCACGGATCCTGTGAAGTGTGTTCATTATACTGGCGTGCGTTTTATGCTTATTATAGAGTATACTCACGAAGACCGCAATATAATCCGCGAAAAATAACTTTTGTTACTGGTCAGCTGTTTTTGAGGCGGATTTTCTATGAATGTGCGCATAGAAAATAATCTCAGAGAGCGCACGAGCACTGATTAGTTTAAAATCGCTTGAATGTTTAAACTGGTAAGACTTAAAGACGTGCAAATGGTAAACTTCAGTCACGATGCACTGCTGGCTGGATTGTGCAAGTGAATATTCCGTCATGTCCCGACTCCTAAACGCGAGTGTGTATTATCGCCGCAGCGCTTGATGCTTGCCTTGCGCAATACGTGAGAGAAGAGATAGAAGACGCGGCACCGCTGAACACTCACGGTGTTTGTGAAATTGCGTCTGGCAGAGAGTTGTTAAAATAATGATTTGATTTTATAATCTGTGTGGATTACGATTGCGGGAATATCCCGCATTATAAATGGGAGACCTGCGGAAATGATTAGAATTATGCGCAATTCCCGCAATCCCGCGCCAAAATTCGAGCCCTGATTTTTAATCTTAAAAATAAAATTAGAATATTTATAATGTATTTGTAAAAATATTATATATTATATGACACAATATGATAATGATGCTCCACAACTAATCACTAAAGATTTTTTTAAATGGTTTAAAATACATTTTAAAGTAGAAAAAAGTAGAAAAAGAAGACTTTCTACATAGGATGTTAAAATGTAAGTAGCACTTTATACAGTGTCCATCTTGTCAAATTACACAGTGCCCATGTTAAGACGATTACAATAGGACTAACAAAACCAATATTAAATATGCATGTTGCTCATTAATATCATTTACTTACTGCACGTACTGAAATGAAATAAATAATTATCTTTATTTCTTCAATTAATATTTTTTTATCTAATAAATCTGATATTCCAAACTTGTACATGCAGTAGAGACAAAAATACGCTATGTTTGCTTTACAATAGCTACAATGATAAAAATAAACATTTTATTTTATCAGAATAATATTTTATTTCACATTTCAGCATAGTGGGAACTGAATATTATAGTTCCCCTGCTATTTAATATGCAGCATTTAACATGATTTATTTGTAAAGTTTCATATCTCAGGAGGACTGAGGACGATAATGATCAATGAATCATCTCTATAGTAATGGTTGGCTTTATGAATGAGACAATGAGCAGTTAGAAAAACAGCATCCATTTGCCTTTTGAGTCTCTCTAATTGTAATGAAGCCAGGAAACATCGTCACATACATTTCAATCTCACTTGCATCATTTCAGCCTTGTCCATATGTTTAGCAGCTACAAGGATGCGTTAACAAAACAAAACAAAAAATCCTTCTTGATATGATGCAGACGCTTCCTCTCTAAGATGGAGGCTGTCTGTATCGCAGCTCAGGGTAAGAGCTGAGCATCTGAGGAGTAAAGTCTCACTTAAAATCTACTCCTTCGTCCCCACAGACTTCTTCAAGTACATACTATGTAATGAACACAGTTCCCAAGCACATGTACACTGATGGACATGCAACTGTGAGTGTGGATGTGGACTGTATTTTAGTATATTGGCCAATCATGATATAAAACAGGCGAAAACAGGTTAATCGATTACATCTCAAGGAAAAACCTTTGACAGAATCACGACAGAAAAGCATCCAGCACTAGCAACAACAGTACATATGCAACACCTATAGATACCTTCAATCACTTACACATTCACATCATTTGAAATGTAAAATAACATCTTGTGAGAAATGATGTAAGGATGAAAGGTTATTTAACACTAATCATAGCCATAAGACTCATAAAGCTCAAGAGCACAAAATGACAAAACGGTGTAGACAAGAAGACTGTGCACGATTCAGCACTGCACATTATTCCAAAGGAAAAAAATGCCTGTCTTCATAATCTACCGTTTTAAACCACACTTGCCCAAACTTCTGGTTCCATTCTTTTAAATAAAGTCCACTTTTCACAATCCAATCAAATTCAGATTAATAAAATTAAGTATAGATGAACAAAATAATTCTTTGTCCTACATTTTTCTCATTCACTATCAGGTTTCACTCAGAAAATCATCAAATTCCGATTCAATGTTGATTTTACAATCAATAAATAAATAAATCAAATAAATGATGAATAGGCAATGCAGCTTTAAAGGTGAACTGGGTCAATTTAATCATAAATATATTTTCTTAATATGCATTTTTCAACATTATTTGCCTGAGCACAGCTACATTAGCTCAACAAATGGCACGAGGTGGTGGGACTATCTGTTTGGCTTCCCAATGGAAGACAGACAGTGCTCGGGAAACCTGTAAGAAAACAGTTATTTTTCGGTTTGCTGATGCGTGCAAAAACTACACACTTCACAATTAAACCACAAAGCAGAGTGCGAGAAAACATATCTGTAATTTCCACAAAACAAACGGGAAACTTCTACATGATTTCACCTGCGATTTATTTGTGTCCAGCGGATATGACTGTGTTTGTATAGTGTAAAGCTCTAAAAACAGTTAAATATGGCCATACAGAAAGTGGGGGGCCAAACCATAGCTCACAAATCCACAGCTTCTCTTTCAAAGTGTCTCCTCTTGCGGCTCCACCAACCAACTGCCTTCTCTTATGTAACCCACTCTGCTTCCTCAGCCCGCCTGTCTTCATTGGCTGATTCCTCTCTTTTCCACATTAGCACTTTCACCTCTATTACCACCACTATCACGTGTCTTTGTGATGACTGCCAAAAATGACGAACATTCTACACCCTTTTTACTGCTCAACGAAATTCATTCATATTTACATCAGAAGCACGAAAAAAAAAAAACACGAGGCCTTGAAAGATAACTAAAACTTCTTTAATAATCTTGACAGGTAACAGCCTGGCCAGAGAAGGAGAAACCAGCAAAGATGATCCATGGTCTCCTCCTCACATACGAGAAGCTTTAATAGTGCCATTGTCCTACATACCTCCGTTGAACAATTTCCTTCTCATTAATTAAACATACACTCCATCAATATGCCCTATGAGTGCTCGTGCCTATCAGGTATTGCATGCGGTGCACAAGAGAAGATATATGCTTGATTTATTTCACATTGCTGCATGTCATACATCAAACATGAGAATGAAATTATCACAGAAAGAAAGAATAAGCAGGAAATGTCACATCTTAAGGGTTCATTTATTTGGTTTACAGCAAATGCTGCCAAGAACACATGCATAATTCATTATTAAAACAAAAGCGAATGAGTGAAAAACCGCACTGCTTTTGACTGATGCCTCTCCCATCCTCTGAACAGAGGCAGAATTAGTCAGCTCCTTGCTCACGCCTTCCCTCCCTGCGCTTGGTGAAATTTCACCCTCGCTGCCACCGAGATCTCACCCTCCATTTTCTCTGCGTCTCCACCACTCTCGCTGCATTCTCTCTCCCTCTGCCATGCACAAATACCAATAAAAACCTGTGCACTCGCACACACCCCCACATCGTAGACATGCACACACATTGAAGGCACAGAGCATGCATGCGGGCTTGTTCTCACACGAGAGCCTGCTTCCTCCATTTTATACATTCAGACCGACCCTTCCCCCACCCCTGCTGCCACTTACACACACACACCTCACTTAATTACAGCTTCTGTTCCCTGGTTCGGTTTGATACGCTCTGCTCTATGAGGTTAAAATCTAGCTGAAATGGTCACGGACAAGAAGTGTACATTATACTTCATAAGCCGCCTCGCCTCTGGCTGTATCTCAATCAGCGACTAGAACAACAGACTGCAAATGAATAAGAAAATGCACACACACGTCATCAGATTCATAAAACATCCACATCCTTCATCTCACCAATCTAGAATAAGAATCTATTACTAATTGGATATTACATTTGATGATGTGTTTTGCCTGGTCAGCAGCGTTGGCAGGTCACTGCCATCCTTGGATTAAATTGGCAGAGCTACATTCACTTGTTGCGTGGTCACAGCGGCCCTGTCAATCCTTGTCAGATGACGGTTTAGATAAGTATGTACGTAGGGGATTGATGAAGCCATAAAGCACTGATGGAGCAGTAAATACATGAAGATTAAACTCCTTCTCTGCGAGAATCAATCTCGACAGGCATACTGTAAGATTACAGCACATGCAGTATGAAAGGATCAACACTGGATGAATCCCTTAAAAACTATGTATCTTCTAGAAGCTACAGGGGAGCTTGCTGATCCTACTAAGTTTCGACCTAGCAACCACATACACCAACTGCCTACCGCCTGCTGCCTACTCTCGATGCCCCCAGCGGCCCAGAAACGGCATTTACCTGGTCGTACCAGTCCCGGTTGGAACAGGTGCACTCGGGCCACCATCCTCCTTGCCCTCCTGAGTTGTTACCATTCACCTTGGGGGCGCCCTTGGATTGGCTCTTGGGGTTGGGGCCTCCAGGACCCCCAGCTGACATCATTTTCCCTTTACTTCTCCCCAAAGTGCCCCCTCCACTCATTCCCCCTCCTCCGCCCGAGGTTTGGGGCGGTAAGGTCTGGCCGCCCCCATAGCCGGCCGGGTATCCATAGGGTTCGGGCTGCCAGTCTCCATATGCTGGGGCATCCATCCTGCGCAGAGCGGCCATGCGGGTCACTTCATAGCATTCTGGGCACTTGCAGCAGTGATGATGTTTGTGCATGCTGGCTAGTTCACACGGTGCGGCGCTCTCTGTCTCTTTCTATCTCACTGCTGCTGCTGCTGCTGCCTGCTCAGATCAAATACCGCGCGCAGTGCCACTCGGCTCACGGAACGGTAGCACAAATGCCAGGAATCTTCACAAACCCTGTTATCCTCCTCTTTGTTCCTCCCGATCCAGAAAAAGAGATGAGGAGGTAGCAACAGGGAGATGAAAAATAGAAAAAGATTGGTAGTCTTCCTCCAGTCGATGCAAAAGGTTTGGAAAAATAATGCTAAAAATAGTGTGTATGATCTCGGAATCAGAGACCAGCCCCGATGGTCGAGTTTTCTTCCTGCTTCTGTTGGTTCACAGTGATATGTATATAAATTCATAGATATATATATTCATTTGTTTATATATGTATATATTTACACACACACAATTACATATAAAAATATGAATATAAACAGACAAGCACAAATACAGTTATATACAGGTATATATGTATACATATATAATTCTATAAATATTTATATGCGTGTGTACAAATATATATATATATATATATAAACAATTTCTATATATATAAATGATATCCGTGATCAAATCTTCCTTTGTAAGTCTCTGCTTGCCAGATTTCTTCCTTCTGCGTTTCCTCCTGCTTTGGGAAGCGTTTTCTTGCCTTCTTTCTCTCACTCTTTTCCCAGCCTGCAGAGAGGAGCTGAGCGCTGGATTGACTCTCAGCCTGCTTGCCCTAGATGTGGATTATACGAAGGGATGCAAGCAAGCGAGAGAGAGAGGGAGAGAGAGAGAGAGAGAGAGAGAGAGAGAGAGAGAGAGAGAGAGAGAGAGAGAGAGAGAGAGAGAGAGAGAGAGAGAGAGAGAGAGAGAGAGAGAGAGTAGCAGCATCCCTCCAGCACCTCAGCCCTGACAGCCACAGCCAATCAACTCACAGCACAGCCATCAGCAGCAGCACCAAAACAGGACTGACTGCTTAAGTGACTGCTCTTAAAGGGCCAGCGCACTCGAAAATCAGCCAGCACACAGAGCCCGTATTGAGATGCAGAGAGCACATTATTCAGCTCCAAGGTTTTACTGTAAGAAAGACTGGATACCTGATTCGAGGGTTTATACCGCAGACGGGCTACAGTACATAAGGGGGTGACGGAAGACCATGTTTTAATCCATTTGTGTATTAAGTTCATTTGTCAAGTCACTGTAGGATTAACTAAACCACGCAACGTAAGGCAGGCATACACTATGCGATTTCAGCAAGGTTACCAACTCATGTGCGAGTAAATCGCATGCGATGTAAAACCAAAGCTCATGATTTATGTGCTCACACTATACAGTCCGATCGTCGAGCCCGACTTGTCTGCTCACACTATATACGTGAAATATGACCGATAAACCCCCGTGCAGGGTTCCTCCGATAGAACATGATATCATGTATCCATAGATATTGTCAAAAGCATCAGCTATCTATATGAAGAGGTTAGTATTTCCAATTTATGTAGGCCTATTAAATTGTTATTACTATTATTATTATTATTATTATTATCCTACTTTCATTATTAAAATTCATATTACAATTAATTTGCAATAATTGTTTGCAACACGAACTGGAGGTAAGCAACAGTTTACTAAATTGCAGCTTGTTTGATAGCTACAGAAATGAAGCTCTAGCATAGGTTCTGGCGGGAAGACTCAAGTGTTACGTCACTCATTACCTTCTCATCTATAGCCCCTTTCACACAGAGATTCCCGGAAAATACACGGATAAAGTGACCCGGGATTTGACCCGGGTTCGTTTGATTTTGCTTAATTCACACTGCCAGTGATTTGCCGGAATCAGAGAGCGCGTTCACACACACAACCCGTGTATGTTCCGGAAAGACGTGTGACGTTGGATGTGACGGGTCTCTACTTCAGTCCAGTTTGCAGACATTTTTTCGTTCTTTCTTGTATCGATGACGAACACAAACTTTCTTCTAGAGTAACTGAGCCGCACGATAACTACGTCATTGCAAAGGCTCGTGAATCCTCACTACGACACACCCCTTATACGGCATTGGTTCTGGCTTTTGTTCACACAGCGCGCGTTCCGGGTCTGAACACGGCAACGTTACTAGGTCCCCAACCGGGCATCGATCCCGGCATCAATCCCGGGTTGTGTTTGCGTTCACACAGAAGGCACAATTTGCCGGCAATTTGCCGGTTTTCAAAGCGCTGTGTGAAAGGGGCTTATCCAATAGTGTTCTAATACTTGTGGTATAAAAGATTGGTACTTGCTCATGTCTGAGTTCGCAGATGCTGACGCTTCCATTTACCTCCATCCTCCCCACCACCACAAGACAGTTCCTTACCCTTCATCCTCCTCCCCACCACCACCACCACCACCAGGATGGTCCCTTCCCGTACCTCACGGGGGTCGGCTGCGCCCCTGGCTTCGTCTTCAGGCAGGAAATGCAGAGTCCGTACTCTCAGATTGCGAGCTACGGACGGGGCCTACACCAAAGAACTCATAATATATCATAATATTGCTTGCTGGGCTGTTAATAAATGGTTAATTGTTGCAGTATTATTCTCCCGAGTCTTTCTGGTAGAACTTATAGATCTCCCTCTTTTCACTTTCTTTCTTGATGAAATGGTTTAACTTCTGTTTTCGCACAGGTGCAGTGAGGGAAAAAACCACTGAGTTTTTGGGCAATCGGTTCGTAGCTCTGCTTCAACTGAGCGCTACTCTCACGAGGGACGACCAAAATTTCTGACATGCCAGAAATTCATCCGACCATCCGATTGCCGGTCTGGAGAGGTTTATCTCGTTTACCCCTGTACACTGCATGAACACTGCAAGACAATCGATGCACAACAAAGCTGAAATTCTGCCAGACTCAAAAAAAAGAGTGGCCAGGTCAGAATTCGGAGGAAATTTGCACTGTATGCCCAGCCTTATACACAACAAAACTAGCTATGAAAAAAATGTAAATGGTTGATGATAAACTCCAAGAAATAGTGCATCATCAAAGACAGAAGCAGATTTTACTTCAAAGGATAAAACAATGAATTAAAATGAATTTATATTTTCAAAGACGGTGCACTCATTGTTCTTATGAATGGGAAAAAGTGCAATGTGCAATATAAACCCCACTTTATAAATAAAAGAGCCACTCGCCAATTGGTAAAATCATAGCATCACTGCAGCTGCCATTAGAAGCTCTGGTTGCTATAGAACAATCAGTGTCCTGAGACGCACAATATAAGCTATTTTAACACTTTTTAAACGCATAATAAACACCATTTATCCAACAACAACTCATGTCAGTTTATCTTGCTGTTATCTAAATACGAGTGTGGCAACCAGTTTTTTGAGATTTCAGGATTTTCCCATTCAAGTAGATAGGACTTGGTCTTGGATGCCGAAATAGCTGTCCAGAGGCATTGGAAATATGGCCGCCGAGTGAACAAACTTTACTTGAAAGAGATCTTGGTTTTTGGTGACATTTCTGCTCTTAATAAATCCAGAAATTCATTCATCAAATTAACTGCACCATTTTTAGAATTTTGCTTATTGAAAACCTTGGTAGCTATAGAATGTTGAGTTGCACAATTTCCTGTTTTTATTGTTTCTTTATGTATAGAAATGAAGATCTCCATTCCTAAAGGCAGCATTACATTTTTTAAATTTGATTACAAGTTACCCAGGTGATCCACAATTTGAGGGTTTCAAAAGGATTTCTGAAATTACACAATTTCATAGCTGAATCAAAACAGAGGCCTTTTAGACTGTTATAACATCAAATGTGCTTGAGTATGAACATTAGAAGCCAACTGACTGTTTTCTAATGTGACTATATGCACGCATAGACATTTGTGTGTGTGTGTTTCTCTGTTTATGTACGTGTGAATTTGCTTGTTTTTGTGGCTGAGTCAGTTCTAATAAGCACTGCACACTATTCTATTCCGACCCCACCAGTAGGCAAAAACAGCAGGCTCAGCCACACTTAATTATATGCAACGGTAACTCACATCATTACCACGATATACTATTCCGGCAAACTTTCCGATTTCCAGGAGGAAGGCCAATCCGAGACCAGAATGATCTGAGAAGCACACGCAAACATTGCCAAAGCCAATGGGAAGCGTACGGGTGGTGCTTGGTGGCTGAAAAAAGGCTATGCAAGCATATTCATCACAGCACACATGACTGGGCACATGTTGCGACCACCCCTGTTCCCTCTGCTCCCCTTGTCTATACAGCACATTCTTATATAGGATGAAGACTTCCATGGTCTCCATAGAGGAATTTGTAACGTAGCTGGCCAAGAGTGTGCGTATATGCATGCATTACATGCTTGCATTATGCCATGTGTTTGTGTCAGTAGCTTCCAGAGTGTGAGTGCATGTGGGCGTTTCTAGTACCTCTAGGGGAAAATGCTGCTCCTTAAAGAATTACATAATATCAAATCTTAAAAAAAAAAAAAACCGTCACAGCCAATCAATGGCCAAGTCTGTAAATATTAGCTAGAATATCAGTACACTCACCATAAAGGATGATCAGAACCTTAAACCACAACCACTGCCAAAAATGCTTAGTTTAATGCATGTAAAGAGGCCATGTGTTGTGAGTAACATTTAGGCGACTCTTAAATGTCATCTAAGACGTTCTTGCTACAATAATTATGTAAAATGTAAATCCAGTGCAGAAATGCTATAAATATGATTAGATTTAAAGCTGGTACAGCATGTTTTATTATGGCTGAAATATGCATTTAAAACTGCAGCCACATTCTCTTTTGCAAATGACCACATTGAGAAAGAGTGTGTGATGGTAGACAGACGAATCCTCCAAGGCTGAATGAAGAACAGTACTACAGATGGATGGTTAAAAAAAGAGACAATTTAAGAAGGTACCTTCTATCTGCTTGATGATTTAGATTGCTCATTGACTAAGAATTCAGAGTATTCTTAGTTTTAAAATATATTTGCAATTATTATAGTATTCTATACTGCATGTCTCAGTGAATTGGCACATCTTTCCTGGAGAACGAAAACCAACCTGACCTACTCTTGAGAAATTGGAAGAAAGCCTTTTGTTGATTTATGAAATAAATGAGAATGATTGTGTGAAGGTTTTACAAAAGGATTCTACTTGATTACACACAGCATATCTCATATCTGACAGCCTCATTGTCAGTTTCTGCATTCCCACATTATATAAAGTAAACCCCCCCCAGCTGGCCTCACAACCCCCACATATTTTCTCACATCGAAGGTATCTATAGAAAATTTCTGGAATTTCTGTGCATTCTCATAGCAGCCCATGTGACTGCACTCTTGTCACCTGACAGGATGTATGTCCAAATAAGGTGAGATGAGACACAGGCAGTCTTAAAGAGGCAGTTACATTCTTGAAGGTTTCCTTTGAATGAACCACAGACATTCGCTGTATGAAACAGGTGCAGAGCAGTCTTTGAAAGACAGTGATTATAGTCAGGAGAATTTATTTTTTAGTAAGCAACATAAACATGATCCAATAATTATTAGTGCATGACATACATGCAACCACTATAGATTTCAGCTCACAATGCATGTGCATTGTCTATGAGACTAGTCATTCGTAACACAGCTGCAAGGCCAAGAAACGGTTTTGGGTTCTCACCTAAACGCTCGTAACTCATTGTTGGGTTCTCACCTAAACGCTCGTAACTCATTGAGTCGTTGCTCCTTCACACTGACACAATAAACTAAAGTGCCTGTGAAGGCTGTGACTCCTATTAATAGGCCTGGTGACAGAAAACAGCTGCTGCACCAAACACCGCACATCCGACTGACAGTGTAATGATAAGGGAAATGAGAGAAAGAGAGAGAGGAAAAGAGAGAAAGGGAATATGAGATGCTTGCGGAATGACTGGAGAACTGAGAGGTCTTGAAGAGAAGAGAGGGTCTGATAAGGGCCACGTGCACACTGCAAGGTGCGAGAGTGATAGCCACATTGAACAAATCCCCTAAATGATCATACTCCGAGGATACGTTCACAGAGGCAGTGTTTGGGATTGACAACCATGCTGAATTGTTCACACAATAGAAACAGATCGAATAATGTCTGTATGAACGAATAATACAAAGTGAAGACAAGCACCTTTTCCATGCTCAAGATAGTCGTGATTAATGCTTGCAACTATAGCGCAATTACAATTAATCGCAAATAGGGCTGCACAATTAATCGCAAAATCATGATATGGTTTAGTCCAAATATCAAATTGCAAACGCTGCGCTTCAATTAAATAAATATATGCGCTGCATGTTTCAGAATGAAGAGCAGCACTGTGTTCTTTTACATGCAAGCAGCTCACGATCCAGTGTTTTCGATATCTCAAAGGCTGCGTTCACACTGCAGGGGCTTAATGCTCAATTCCGAGTTTTTGAAAAAATTCGATTTTTTTGCAAGGCCGTTCACATTTCCAATTAAATGCGACCTTTTGTGATCTCCTGTGTGAACGTGAACGTGAAATGACCCAGAAGTGACCCCTATGCGCAGAAGAGTACCTAAAAGGTCAACGACGTCACTTGTTGTTTGCGGAAGTAGCTAAACATGGATGTCAACAGTGGAGCTCGTTTAGCAATATTAAAGTTATTTTCCCAACAGAGCCAGCACAATTACAATCTTCTCATTCCCACCTACTTCAACGCAGAATTATGACGTTTGTCACATATCAATGATGTGCGGGTCGGATACATGTGACCTGGCCGTTCAGATTGAAGTCGCATTTCAAAAGATCGGATACATATCGGATTTGGACCACATAGCCAAGTGGCCTGGGTCGCATTTGAAAAGATCGGATCTGTGTCTTTCAGACTGTCATGAAAAGATCAGATACAGGTCGCATGGGGGTAAAAAAATCGGAATTGGGTCGTTTCAGCCTGCAGTGTGAACGTAGCCAAAGGATCAGTTGACAGTAAATGCTGGTCCACATGAACTCATCACTACATGTGCTCTGAGTTTGGCTCACACAAGCCGCCTTTCCACTGCACAGGACAAACGACAGCCGATGGACCGGAAGTCATTCATTTGCAATGGCGAGTCGTACAGGAGCTGCGTGGGGTGCCGACCATCTGCGGATGCGGAATTTTCGGATCCAATTTGAACTTGAGCGACTACACCATATGCGATACGCCGACTGGATGTGATGTATTGCAATGTATTAGAAAATCAGTGAGAATTAGTAATACTTTTTCTTTAACTTTATCAGAAACACTTGATACACTTAAAAACTTAAAAAAATGCATGATTATTGAAAAGTAATCAATTATTAATTTAATATTTATAATATTTATATTTATAATTATATTTTTTAATCATGTGTGGCATCGTATTTTCCCTAAAATTATTGGCGGTTATTTGTCCTATTAGCATAGCTGTTTGTTTGCATTCATTTATTCATTCCACCATGGTGAAAGTTTGGATGATAAAAGCTCTTGCTTTTGCATTCTTTTACAGGAGAAGTCAATGTGGGCAAAACACTAACTCGAGTATTACCATTTAGTGCAAGAGATGCGCCTTAACGGGGAAGATTTATGAGACAGCGACAGTTTACCCATGTTGCTGCACAAGATCATACTGAAAGTTCATTACGACTGCCACTAGGAGAAGAATTCCGACAGTCGTGTCTGAACGTCGTGTGTAGCGGAAAGACGGCTTTATAGAGCTGGTAAGTCCCGCCCCTTCCGCTTACCCCGCTGGACCTCTAGGTTGAAAAATCGTCAATGCAAGTGAATGAGAGAAAATAATAATTTTCTAATCCCGTTTGAATTTTGCAATGAATGTGAACATATGTTGTCTGTGAATTTTTTATATAACTTTTCGTGTAAAGAATGCTACAATTTAGCGGGTAGAATTTTCATACGGTTAGACTTTGTGTGAGAGCACTTTGTGGACTACAACTCTTCGCTGCTTTCGACGCGTTTGATATACGTCACCACCACTAGCACACGGATCCCGCTAAACATGCCTTTGTTTGAATGATGACATTTGGGTACAAAACACACAGGCATCTCGATCTAATTCCTTAGATTATCGCACCGTGATTTGTGGAGGGAAAATGTGTTATGCGGTGACATCACATATGCGACGTGTAGTCTTTCTCGTTATGTCTATTCCACAACTGCTAGCCAAAGAATCATACAATATACTGTCAAACTCGTTACATGAGAAATTATATAAAAAAATCACAGACAACATATGTTCACATTCATGGCACAATTCAAACGGGATCAGAAAATAATTATTTTCTCTCATTCACTTGCATTGACGATTTTTCAACCTAGAGGTCCACTTGGAGTTTTACGGATGGGCGGGACTTACCAGCTCTATAGCGTGCATGTCTCAAAGTTCAAGGCTCAGGGAAGAAGGAGGGGGGAACATGCAAACATTGAATGTAAAGTTTTAATCACAAAATTAACAACAATACGAAAGCCGACTGCAGCATACACGTAAACAAAACAACAACTTAAATGTCCTAGGCCTGGTCCTCTCTCCCTCCACTGTCATTGCATTTCATTATTATTTTATAGTCATATTGATATAATCACAAAATTTTGGGCCAAATTGTGCAACCCTACAAATAAGCACAGCAAACCTGGAGTTTTTTTATTAAAATGTTGTAATATTTATCAGAAACATTGCAATTCGATTTTTTTTCTCACAAATCGTGCAGCCCTAATGACAGTGACTTCAGTAAATAAAGATGGCAACTTGCATAACACACCTGAAAGCCTTATCACAATTAACACATCATTATGTAATGGCCAATTGAGCAATTCATTAATTTGACAAATCTTACTTAAAGCTGCAGTCCGTAGTTTTTCCTCTTTGTCGCCATCTCTGTTCGAAATCTGCAATTGCAGTTATTCGCGGAATTATCAACTTTACGCGGGTATTGCCTCGGCACGGCACAGCGTGGACGAATCCAATGTTTGAGGAGAATGTGCGGCTGTCAATCACCACGCCAATGTGGATACTGTCATTAAGAATCACAAAATATTCTTTTTGGAAGTATGACCAACATAAGAATTTTCACCGGAAAATGTCACTTCTGAACAAGTAACATCCACTTTTGTTCTGACCAACTAAGGGATTAAAAGTAAATGCAGTAAATCGCGCTGATTAAATCTAACGATCGCTTATCATATCACGTCAAACCGTGCAAATTATACTTTGTTCTCAAATTGTTCATGTTAACTACATCAGCATTGCGTGACTACATTTAATGCCCTTCCGATATGTATCCTTGTTTTCGCATGGTCCGGTTGCAGTCTCTTTTTTCTGTAGTCACTCCGAAGTCCAAAGTCTTTTGCATTTTACAGCGGGTGAATCTCTAGTTGTCACTGGTGATTGTCGTTTGAACCTTTCTGGATCCGCCATCAAATTGATAAGTTTAATTATATCAAGTACTGTGAGAAAAGGCTATAAATCTCCACCTCCAACATCCTCACACGCAATATAGTCGACTAGCCGAGACTCCTTCTTTATGTGTACAGATGTGACGTAATGACGCAAAGACATGCTCGAATTTCCCGCGGAAATCCACCAGTACCACTGGGGTTAAAAACATTATTACAAGCTTACCGCTTTGAATCGAGCTAAGGCAAGCAGAGAGGTTTGAACACTGGCTGGTTATGTACTTGGTCAAAAAATTATTTTGGATAATTTTTAACCCAAAAAAGTTACAGAATGCAGCTTTAAGCAACAGCAAATATGACTGATTTTTTGTTTACAGTAGTGAGTGTAGTTGTCACTTTTGTTTAACCAAAACAAAAGTGTGTGGTGTGCATAACTATATTTAGTGCTCTGCTTTTATAAATATTTCATCTGCAACTTGTTGTTCAGTTTGGATCCCACTACTTTGTTGAAGTGAATTTGGTTGTAAAAAATGGTTGTCACTCACCTAAACAAGCTGTAAGTGGACAAAACAGATTGAAGCACGCAGAAAATGAGTGACATCCCTATTTAGCTGCATTGTGTACGTGGTGAGGTGTTGTAGGTGTTAAGAAGAGGAATGAGTAAAATAATCGTCCATTGGGCCCAGAGAGCAGAATAAACAGAGAAGAGCAAAGTAAAAAGTAAAGAGAGAATGCAACCAAGAGAAAGATATGACTGGACTGAAAATGACTCTGGGGGAGGGTAACTCAAAAAAATGTTTGCTGATGAACAACTGGGAATGAGAAAACATGATCATAGAGAGGGTTCTGAATGCAGAGAGAGATTCCTTTGTGTTGTTAAATACACATTTTGCATTGTTAATTATGCATTATCTCGTATTCATTCATCTCAAGCGATGCATAAACACCCTGTCGGATGCAAAAATACAAATTTTTGCCATTGTTATGTGGCCGAACGCATATGAGAGATGCAGAAAGATGCAACAGAGACAGGAAAACAGCGACAGAGAGAGCAGGAGCGAAAGAGGCAGCCAGTCTGCAGGGATGCAAGTAGGGGGAGGAATTTGGTTTCCATGGCAACATGCGGGAGGCTGAGCTCTAGGTGTCCGTTCCAGCTCTTACTGCGTTGCACTGCACCGGCCTTCGCCTCGCCTCGCTCCCCCCATCCTCCCCCACTCGCTTTCCCTCTGCAGCTCTCTCTTCATCCCTCCCTTCCACCTCATACCCCTCCTAATGTGTGGAAGACACGACACCACATTCAGCTCAGCATCAGCCAGCCCTGCTGTCAACAGAACGCTGCTGCCTTGCAGAGAGCCTGCGCTTTGATGTAGACAATGGAGGCTCTCTGTTCTGTCCCATACTCTTCAGCCACGACCCGAGACCACACCCACACAACCATCTCCACCTCACACCCCCATCCCTCACACTAGATCTCCGCTCATCTGAAACGCTAGTGCCCGCAGGCACTGTGCCGCCACATGCCGCTGGGGGTGCTGTGATTGAGCGGACATGAAAATGAGAGCTGCCATGATAGTAGAACCTGATTGTTGTGAGTATTTCTGGAAAACTGTGTGATGACAGTGTCATCATGGCTGATTTCACTGCTGCCTGGCTACAATCTACATATGTTGACACAACTACACTGCAACCATCCATGTGTATTCACTAATATGAATATGCATCATGAAAAACATTTCGAAATTAGCTTGTGGTCAAAATCTAACCAATGGAAATGTGTTTTATGATTGCATCATATTAAGTATTAAATTGCACAACACTGAGCCCAACAATAAAGATGTCATTTTTAAAACATTGTAATAACAATGTTTTAATATGCTAGAGGGACTTTTATTTGATACTTTTCATAAACGTTTTGTAACACTTTACAATAATGTTTAAAGTTAGTTAACTACATTAGTTTGCATGAACTAATAATGAACTGCACTTCTACAGCATTTATTCATCTTTGTTAAAGTTAATTTCAACATTTACTGATACATTATTAAAATCACAAGTTGTATTTGTTAACATTAATTAATGCACTGTGAAGTAACATGAATAATCAATAACTAAAAAATACTTAAAAAAGCTAAACCATTACGGTAACAAATGCATTGCCCATAGTTAGTTCAAGTTAATTAACACATTAACTAATGTTAACAAATGAAACCTTATTGTAAAGTGTTACCACTTTTTCTTTATAAAAAATAATGTATTAGGTTTTTAAATTTGCAATAACATCTGGAAATTATGATACTATAATTTAACGCAGTGACTGCTTAAAATCCAAACACTGGAAAATGGTGGCATACGGTCATTTGTTTATGATTTTCCAGCCCATTCTAACTGATGCAAAACCTCATCTTTTTTTAATCAGCAAGCTAATGTAAATATTTTAAATCAGCAGAATCTGCCTCAACAATGTTCAGTAGATCACAAAAAAACTACATTTTATAAGTTTCTAAGGTATAACAACACATGGTAGGTCGTTCACACAGAACATGTTTTTACATTCCACTGTGTAGCTTTTCCATTCATTTAACTTCAGACGACATCTAAAAAAACGCAAAAGACAGTGAAAATAGACGTGACGGAACAGTAAAGTATGTCCTTCTGGTCTGTTTACATAGACAACCGGTTAAAAAGCAGGCAGCTGAAAGTGTTGTGTGTGAACAACAGGCAGTATCGCCAAAAGGCTGAAACTTTCTCACACCGTTCATTGTATTTTTGTAAAAAGTAGTATTCCTGATTCAGCAACCACTAACCTTTGGTGCCTCCACATGGGAGCGGCTTACTAGTCCAGCCACTCTCTCCACCTTCTGAGAGCTCCTCCTGCTGGTCACACACACACGTGACACACCCTCTTCACCCGAAGTCTGCAAGTACAAATCACACAGAATCAGTAGATTGCACAGATAGACCAAATTTTAAATAAATATATAAATTAGTGGTTCAATTTAGTCAAACCTAGAGGTTCTGAATACAAATATAGCAATTAAACAGAGAATAGTGCAGACAGGCTAGCATCACCATTTGCAAATATAGACACAGACATCTGTATAATAATAAAAGAGAAAAGAAGTGCCACCAAACATACTGAAACAAAAACACGCACTAAAACATACTTTTTGACCACTATCCACAACTATAAAATCTGTCAGGGAAATGCTGTCATTATATAGCATTTTAGACCAAAAGACGCACAACCAGGGCCAGACCTTGATTAGATTGGTTCCTACCTGTTTATCATAATGTATGCCGCAGTCACAGGCCACAGGCAGCAGAGGGCAGCCTTTGGAAAAGGCCATGACAGCAGATGGAACAAAGACTCTCACTTTCCCTTCCAAAATGGTAACAAACTCGAACTCTAGAATGTTCTGTTAGGATCTGTCCTATTCTGACTCTCATAGCATTGTGTGCTCATATAAACACAAACACAGGCATGCAGGTTTGCAGCATTAGGCCAAGCCACACCCATTTAAGTTGATGCAAATAAAAGCACAAATAAAGTCACATCTAAAATCATTTTTAAAAATCTGCTTTCAGGCAACATACAACAAAACACAAAGCAAATTTACCGTTTTTATCATTGCCTTCATTGGACAACCATGAACTGAATTAATGGTTACCAAGCCCCGGGTTTGCCGTCATATTATCATCAGCTCAGCTGCGAGATGGAAACATGCAGGATTGCTGCAGTCTCAAACCCAGAGAGGAACATGGAGGCTCTGCTGGTGTCCAGTGCCATTGAATCACTGCTGAGACATGACATACTGCTTGCAATATATACTGGGGCTGGATTATGTACAGCTTGATATGTTTAACTAAACAGTTTAGCCAATATTCACAGATATACAACTGACACCAAATTATGTAACATTGTTATATTATTGACTGTAACTGTAGCTAATGTAAAAAATGAAAAGCAAGACACTTTCTGTTTAACACAAAGGCTTTGTAATGATTGCTGTAAATTATTCCAGGGTCTTTTTTTCCTTCCTTCTGCAGCAAATCGGGGAATTTGCAGACTCACTTCATTTAACGTCTCTCAGGTGACCGCACGCTATGAATGCTAATGAAGCCTGAGCTGGACATTCCCTCAGAACCAGCCTCGCTCACTCTCAGAGAACCAGAGAACAGGGCTGTGCCTGGACACACACTCACACTGAGGCCTGTGACGCTCTTCACCACACATCATATAGTGACCCCTGCAGTATTTTTGTGGAACATGTCACAATAGTATGATGCTTCTGGAAACTGCCAGTTGGAGATTTGAAATTGGATAGATTATACTCACAGAGATTGTCTGAATGTCCACTATTCACTTGTTTCGTTAATGTGTTTTGCCTCAATCAACATTTTTTAAATGATCAATCATTGCTTGGTTTTTACCTGAGCATCTACCACCACCAATTTACAACCTAAATAAATATATAAAATTTAAATTATAATATATATATATATATACACACACACAGACACACACACACACACACTCACACCAGGTACACCTGTTTAACTGTTCGTTAATGCATATGTCTAATCAGCCAATCACACGGCAGCAACTAAATGCATTTAGGCATGTAGTCAAGATGATCTGTTGAAGTTCAAACTGAGCATCAGAATGGGGAAGAAAGGTGAGTTAAGTGACTTTGAATGTGGCATGGTTGTTGGTGCCAGTTGGACTCATCTGAGTATTTTAGAAACTGCTAATCAACTGGGATTTTCATGCACAACCATTCTAGAGAATGGTCAGAAAAAGAGAAGATATCCAATGATCAGCAGTTCTGTGGGCGAAAATGCCTTGTTGATGCCAAAGGTCAGAGGAGAATGGCCAGACTGGTTGGAGCAGACAGAAAGACAACAGTAACAGTAACAAATAACCTCTTGTTACAACCGAGGTTTGCAGAAGAGCATCTCTGAACACACAACACGTCAAACCTTGAAGCAGATGGACTACAGCAGCAGAAGACACACCGGGTGCCACTACTGTCAGCTAAGAACAGGAAACTGAGGTTACAATTTGCACAGGCTCACCAAAAATTGGACAATAGAAGATTGGAAAAACGTTGCCTGGTCTGATGAGTCTCAATTTCTGCAGCAACATTCAAGAGGTATAGTGTCAGAATTTGGCGCAAACAAATTGAAAGGTTCAGGCTGCTGCTGTTGGTGTAATGTTGTTGGGGATATTTTCTTGGCACACTTTGGGCCCCTTAGTACCAATTGAACGTTGTTTAAACGCCACAGCCTACATGAGTTTTGTTGCTGACCATGTCCATCTCTTTAAGGGCACAGTGTACACATCTTCTGATAGCTACTTCCAAATGGGAGATTTGCATCATGGATGTGCAGCTGACAAATGTGCAGCAACTGCCTGATGCTATCATCTTAATATGGACCAAAATTGATATATGTACTAAAATATAAATTACATTATATTTTTTACTGCAAAGACAAAAGGAGAATGGTTTCCATGCTCTTTTCCAATGAATTGCAATTAACTGGGGTTGAAGCTTTAAAGTGTCAAAATGGATGCAAAATCACATAAAAAGTCAAAATGATGAGATACCAAGTCATAATGATATCAAACTAATGATATCAAACTAGTTTTCGAGCATCCTTTGACCAAGAAATCAAAAAGCAAGCAATTTTTTTTTAAAATTAATAAACATATATTCAATATCTTCTTTTATGGGATGTTTAGGTATTTTTACTGGGAAAACAACAAAAATACTGATTAAGTAAATCTTTTTTTCTCTCTCTGTCATCTGTACTATCCATTCAGTGCGATCGTGTGATTACTGACATCTTTAGAGCACATTCTAGATTTTACAGAGTTTTTTAAACACTTTTCTGTTTTTAGCTATTTCAAGGTATAACACTATGGGCCCTATTTTAACGATCTGAAACGCAAGTGTCAAAGCGCAAAGCGCAAGTAACTTTGTGGGCGGATCCCGGCGCTGTTGCTATTTTCCGGGCGGGATAAATGCCTCTTGCGCCTGGCGCAAATCTAAAAGGGGTTGGTCTGAAGTAGCTTCATTATTCATAGGTGTGGTTTGGGCGTAACGTGAAATAAACCAATCAGAGCGTCATCTCACATTCCCTTTAAGAGCAGGCGCGCTTGTTCTAAAGCGGATTCCTATTATAACGGCGGATTTGCCAGGCGCGCGCCAGGAGCGGTTCACAGCCGAGGAGAGCAACGTTCTCGTCAGGGCCGTAAAACACAGAGAAGTGACATTGGGGATGTAGAAACCCACCCAAATTAACTTCTGTTAAACAGGCGTATGATAATTTGGGTAAATGTGTAAGCTACATGTATGCTTTTATAATAAATTGCCTATCTATCTATCTATCTATCTATCTATCTATCTATCTATCTATCTATCTATCTATCTATCTATCTATCTATCTATCTATCGTAATAATGTATGATTTGCAAAAATGAAAACTGCTGCTTAGATGAGAGAATCAAAGTGTATGCGCGTTGTGCACACGCTACATTGATTATGGCCAAGCATGCGCCCTTAAAATAGCATAATGAACAACGCGCAATGCGCCACTGACTTTAGACTATTTTTTTCTGGTCAGTGGCGCATTTGTTTTATAGAACAGCAAAATAGCATGAGGGAAAGTTTGCGCCGGAACACGCCTCCTTTTTGCGCTGAACCGCCCCGGGGAGCGCAAGTGTATTTCTTAGTTAACCGACGTGTGTCTGTGGAGGGAAAAGCCCGCTTTGCGTGGGTGCAAAATAGGAATGATACATGCGTCAGTGTACAAAGTCATTTGCGCCGAGTGCAAGATAGGGCCCTATATTTTGGATGTAATGGGAAATATTTTTCCCTGATATTCTACCCTAATTTTCTATGATCAATTACTAAAAACTGTACACTTAAAAGAAGCTATAGAAAATGCAAATAGACCGTTTAGACATGTACAAGTTTCCTTGATGGTCCAGAGTAGTTACAGATGGTGCAGCTCACCAGGAAAGTGAGTTTGTGAAGCTGTTTGCTACACCAAAAAAAATCTTTAAAAAAAGAAATCAATCAAAAATTCACCCCAATTTTGGATCATCTGAAACCATGTAGGGGATGGAAAACTTAATTCTATCATCTTTTAAAACATCAGTCACAGGGCACTGCTGTACTGGACGAATAGAGACTATTTTAGTCAAACCCGAGTGTATGTTTGTGTGTACCCTCAGAGAGACCACAGAGTGATCCTCCCTCACTGCAGTTGCTTTTAACAGAATCCAGACAGAAGTTGAGGTTATTTTTTGTACTCTCCCTATAAATAGTTTGCATGGCCACATGATTGCAGACAATTGTAACGAAAGGTCCCGGTGACATCATCACACAGCCCACCGAGGAGCACTTGGTGTTATCACTGCAGTGCTTTCTAGATATGACTAATGTTCTGTAGCGTCTGTAACTTCCACACTCTCTCTTTCATTTATCCCCTCTTTTTTCTATTTTTTGTTCAGTATTTCTCTGTAAACTTCCCTTCCCTTCAGTTTTTTCTAAACCTGAGCTTTTCTAAACCCTTTCTTCTCAGCTAATCATTAGTGTGTTATTAGTGTGTTATTGGGGACAGAAAAAAGTATTGGTGTCAAAATGTAAATGCACCATAAAAGTATCATAAAAATGGTCCATATGACTCTTGTGCTACATTGCTTAAACCACATGATAGCGTTGAGCAAATAACAGGCTAGATTTAAGATATTCAGTGATAATCTTCACCTGCTGTGAGCTGTTAACTGCTTTGACTGGCTCGAGTCAGTGACTTGAACATGAGAACTAGACAGGTCAGATTTGTTTATGATAACAGAGATATAAGGGTTTGGAACAACATGAGGAAGAGTAAATAATGGCATGTAATAAAATAAAGCTGCCCTTTCTCTGGGGCTCTTACCTCCCATGTGTCCACAGAGTTGCTCTCTTTAACTCCATTTTGTGCTGCATTCATTTGCAGGGTTACTTCGTAGCATTCCTGAATATCTGAGAATAATGGAATAGCGATGTCATTGAATGCATCCATTTAAATAATGCAGGTATTTACACTGAAAAATGTAATACCTCCATTACATTTTTAGATTGATAGCAGATGTATGCAAGGTTGCTGTTGGCACTATGATATTATGTGCATATGATTCTAAATAAAATTGTAAAAATAATACAACAAAATGACAATGTGTAGTATAAATAATGTTGGCATTCCAACATTTATGCTAAAGGATTAAATAACTCAAAAATGAAATTTCCCATTTAGAATTTTCATTTACACGCCCTCATATTGTTATAACCCTGTATGACTTACTTTCCAGAGTGAAACATCTTTTTAGCAGAAAATCCAGATTTCTCTCTTTCACTAAATAAAAGTGGATGGAGACCAAGAACTCCCAAAAGGACAAAAAAACATCATAAATGTATCATAAAAGCACTACATACTTGTGCAACATATTCCAAGTCTTATGAAGATGTAAAATTAGTTTGAGGAACACACACACACAAAGTTGTTATTCACTAAAATATTGCTTTAAATCCATAGACTCGCTTGCAAAGAGCAGCTCCAGAATACTATAGTGTAAAGTACAGTACAGTATAGTTTCACAGTGTAAAGAAAGTAATATGCTTTTGGAAGACATGTACGGAGCCCCTAAAAGAACATGATGATGATAAATTAAAAAAAACATGAGATGGGAGAAAAAATGTTTCAAGGCTTTTGAGTTATCTCGCAAAACTTTTGGGTTTCCCCGATAACTTTCGCTCACAAAACTTTTGCATTTTTTCAGAGAAACTAATGTTTTGCCAACATAATGGTCATCATTTTCTCTTAAACTGACTACAAAGCTTCAAATGTTGCTTCTGCTAACACACCCAGGACCAATGCTAGGTCTCAAAACAGAACTCGTGACCGGCACCATGCAAGAACCGAGACGCCAGAGAATGTCTTCCAACAGAAACTCCTTTAAAGCTTTTAAACCCCTTTTAAACCCTGTGTGGAATAACACATGATACTCTCTCAGGAATGAAAGGAAATGTTTCAGAGTTATGAACGCTGCCCTCGTTTCTAGAAAAATTATGTACCAGTGAAGATGAAGGTCCCCTCAAAGCCCACTGGCTGGACGGCCATCGAGAACCGCACTCCATCGTCTAAGTCATAGAGCACGTAGCCCGATGTGTCCTTCAGATCTACTATCACAAACCAGTCCTCGAACTGGATTTGCAACACGATTAGCTTCAGGGTGAGAATCTTGAACCTGTATTTCTGAAGAGTACGGTTCAGGCCACTTATATCTAGAATCGGAAGCAGCCGAATCCGCAAACTGAAAGGGACCTACCAAACTGGCCAAATTTTTTAATCACTCTTGAGAGAAGATGGGGCAAATATTCTGTTGGGCGCCTCCACTCTCTGAATCACAATTAGTGACAGGGTGAGTGGAAATGCCTGCCGAGGATCCCGGGGGAATTTGGGCACACAATGTTGTGGTGTACACAGACCTCCCCCAGGAGGAGACACCTTCAGGGGCCAGGGCCCAGAATTGTCAGAACTTTTTCTTTGCCATCTTAGAGGAAATAACATCCCCGGGATGGCTGTGCCTGAGCACGCTTCCTGGCCCTCTTATTTTTGCGCATGGGGGCAGGGGGACACGGGCCGCCATGTTGGCTTTCTGTTCTTTCCTCCTATCACTCTGCCCTGGAGCAGCTGGTAGATGGTGCCGACTCCTGGAAATGGCGAGGGATAAATTCCCTGAGCGCCATCAACTGCTTCTTGACCTCATGGTATCTGCTGAACAGACCAGAAGGCGAGATTGAGGCATTCAGGAGGAAAGCCTTGTCTCTTTCCTTGATCACAGTGACGTTTAGCAACAGATGCTACACCGTAACAACCATAGCAGCCATGAAACGGCTAATAGTGCAGGCATTTACTTGGTCAAGTGGAGGGCGAGGTCTGTGGTCCTGCGTAACTCTTTCACTGCCTCCGGTGCTAATCCCTCGCCATAATCCAATTCTCTGAGCAGGTCAAACTGGTAAGCCTGCAAAACCGCCATGGTGTGCAGAGGGCACCCCAGCATGACCCACTGCTGTGTAAGCCTTACCCACAAGGGGTGAAGTGGCCCTACAACAGTGGTCATCGTGGAGGAAGCTTGCCTTGTCCACCAAGCCTTGTAGGGCAGTGATCTCAAACTCAATTCCTGGAGGGCCACAGCTCTGCAAAGTTTAGCTCCAACCAGCTCCAACTCACACCTGCAAGGAAGTTTCTAGTAATCCTGAAGACCTTGATTAGCTGGATCAAGTGTGTTTGTTTAGGGTTGGAGCAAAACTGTGCAGAGCTGTGGCACTCCAAGAATTGAGTTTGAGATCACTGCCCTACAAGACTTGGTGGATAAGGCAGGCTTCCTCCAGAATGATGCGTTTGAGGGGGAAAGATAGCCCGTAAACATCTCTTCCACCCTCGGCACCGCTGCATACCCGTGTGCATACCGACCACCATAGAGAATGTCAAAGTGGCCTGCATATGCACTACCGCTGATTACGGATTCTTCGATGAACCTCAATCCGGAAAAAAGGTCCGGGAAGAAAGGTAGCTGGCAGCGGGGAGGTAGCTCTCGGACAGATGTCAAATAGCAGCCATCTAGTTTCTTTTCTCTCTTTTAATCAGGCCACTCAAGGTTTAACTTGGCCCACACATACGGCTTCTGAAGACAAAGAAGCTGGCTACACGCTGGCATGGCATCTATTTATGCATGGTTTCAGTGACGTAGTACGCTACGTAGCTATGTCATCGTGCTCAGCCAAACGCTGATTAGTGTGTGTATGCTTCAGCGTTCCCATAGCGTCAAGCCATGATGTGGCGTTGAGTTCCACTCGAAAGGGAACTACCCTTTAATGGTCCTCAACAATAGATTAGTAAGTCTTTTAGCCATGCCAAAAGCACAGGTGCACAGTCTTCACAAGTCAAGTGTGGAAGGTCAAGAGCAATGTCAACTTTTGGCTCAACTTGAGCATCGCTCCCACTATTGTGGGTCTCTATAAATATCGTCCAGGGGCCTCATCCAAAATTCCTGTCCATACTGGGTTTAGTGAGCCAGAGCAATCACACTCACTTAGAGAGGCTTTTATCGTGACTCACGACAGCACAGTGCCTGCAGACATTAGCAGAGGTAACAGTGGCTCTGGTGTTGAGGGTCAAGCATAAAGCTGTGAGCTAATTACACTAGTGCAAATTGGGACAATTAAAAATAACATGTTAAAATCATCAGTACACACTATAGCAGAGCTGTGGCATTATAACTATTCAGAATAAAACCAGTACATAGGAAACTTGCTTAGATCGCTCAAATCAAACAAGTGAAAAGTGTTTTGCAGAGGTAATTGCAGCAAATTGTTGGGTTTATCTAAAGCATTGGACAAAAAATACCATAAATTGAGTCCTCAAAGTGGTTGGCTTCTCTTCTCTATCCACAATACTGTAGGCCTATATGCACATTAAAGTTGCAAAAGCAAGCGAATATAATCTGTGGACATATAATAGGAATTTAATAGGAATCCACGCAATCTGGAGATCCCAATACATCGCTTGTGTTCAAATTTGTCACTCGAATTCGCCACTCGAATGTTGGCCTACAGAAAATTGCTTGGTTTGAAAGTGACTTCTGTAACACCTGACAATTGACCTGTTTTGCCCGGAATTTCACTAATGTGACATATACGAGTTACTCAATATTAACCTCTTGATATTATTGTTTACAGTTATATAAAAGCAATATCATAATCATTCTAATGGTCTGAATATCAGAATGGCTGTAATTTTCTGAACAACAACATTCTTACTCTTGTCTTATTGCTTAAAGTCACCATGAAATCAGATTTGACAATTCTTATTTTTTATGGAATATTGCGGTATATATTATAAATGATTTATTTGTGCGCATCATTACTTAAAAAAATAAATAACTAATTTACTCTCACTCCAGCAACTCTCTTCTCTGGTGACTTGTTTCTGGGTGCAAGGGCAGGACAACCTGTCACTCACATGAGACCACAGCAATAGCCAACCACAATGATACAATCAATTCCCAGTGGCCAAAATCAATTCCCGTACAAGATTTTTTTTCTTGTTCGAGAAGCTGTTTCATTCGGATATTCATCAAAATAGGGATTAGGGGGACTATCGCAACTTCCGACTTCATATGTGTTCATTGCTCTATGTATTGTAATACTTTAATATTTTTTTTAAAAAGTCTGTTACATCAAAGCCAGACTTTTACCGTCCTAGTCGTGCCCTCAAAGGGTAGGCAATGTTCTTCATAAACGTTTTGTTATACTGGATTAAACTCTCTGCACATCCTGATTGCAATCAATAATAGAAGTGGTAAAAATATTTAAAATGTACATATATCTTCTGTGAAAGTCTCAGGACAAAAAAAATATTCATCCAATCATTGCATTCAGTCCAAATGTGTTTTGGGGGAGGCGGGGCTTTGGAGAGTGCTCTGAAGGAGGGGTGGGATCTTATGCTTTCAAAGCTGGCTTGCTGTTGCTGGCCTCTCGAAATTGCCTACCCTACCTTCAAACATCTCTTCGAACCAGAACGACTTGTTTCTTTACCTCATCCTTCTACCCTCTATACGTCTTACCTCATTACCTCTCAGGTCACTAACTGCTGTGGTCTGTGGTCACCAACAGAGGGGCGACCAGCTGATGAGAATGGAGGGAGACAATACTGCTGATGTCACCCACACTCCCACACTGGCCCACAGCCTGAACTAACAACATAATGAGATGCTTGTTACCTCGCTGTGCCTTTGAAGCATAACACTCTCGGCCCCCTTTGCAATGGAAGAAACGAGCAAATCTTTTTTAAGACGGAAGAAGAAAGAGCTAGAGAAAATAACTTTTTTGGAGAGATACGCAGTGAACTTGGACTGGCAACACATGCGGACAATGTACGTGTGTGTGTGTGTGGGGGCTGTTAGGGGCAGTAATGGAGTCCCACTGGGGTGCAGCGGGAAAGACAGAAGAAGAATGGGGCTATGTGACTCATCTGTGTCTGTGTGAGCCTGTGTGAGTGGGAGGAGAACAGTGTGTGGGAAGCGGTTTCATCGCCTGGCTGGCCAGAGCCAGATGAGAAAGTGAGAGAGCAGAGAAAAAAAAGAGAGCGACGGAGAAAGTAAACTAAAGCGTAGAGTCTTCCACTAAATGGTGCATGATTATAAAACATGCAGCTGTATGATGAATGGAAATGTATAAGTGTGTCAGACGGAAACACCTCCTCGTTTAGTAAAGCTGTCTTGAATGGCTTTGAAGATGTGTAAGTATCTTCATCAAGGAGACCTTTCCCCTCAAATGCATTTTTGAGTGAAACATACAGTAGCAGGCAACATCAATGATTATTCATATAGGGCTACTTTCTCTCAGCATTAAAACACATGGATGTAACAGATTGTGTGTTCACTAAAATCGTTTTGCAGCTGAATGTAGACAATCGGTTCTGTAAAACATACTTTGATATATGGGCACATTTATCTCAGACAAAGTCCTCCTAGTTAAATTATACTTTTCCCCCAAAAAAATGCATTCCAGCAGAATGTTCCCAGATCCAAGTAAATCCTAAAAGACCACATAAATTCCTGGCCACTGAACAAAAAACATAAAGTCCTTTTACTTAACTGCACAGTCCTCTCCACAGAATCATTTTTACACAACTGCTCTCCTTTTCACTAGGTTTAACTCATTTCAATGTCAGTATGAAGTCCACACATATTTGATTTGTTAAAAACTGATTTTGGTTTTAAAACTTGGCTGGTGTTAAAAATTGCCCTGAATCAGTTGATCACATATACAGAAACTAAATTCATTCATTAATATTATATATGGTAAGTCTTATTTCATCCTTTTTATAATACTTTAATGTACAAATTACACATCTAATATAATTTGCCATCATACTGTATGGTAATTTACCATACAACTGCAGAGATTTGTAAAAGAAAAAAACACCACTTTTATCCTCTGGGTACCTTGTGTCAATTTATAATATTTTACCATATATTTCAATAATTATTGTGAAATTTTGTTTAATACTACAAAAACACACAGATTATTGACAGACTTACAATACCGTCTTAAAGTTTGGGGTCAGTAAGTTTTTAAAAAATAGAAATTAATAATTTTATTCAGCAAGGCTGCACTAAATTTATCAATTGATTTAAATTGATAAAAATGCAGACTGCAAAATATTCTAAGGTAGGATTGACAATTTTAAGGTGATGCTTAGTGAGGAATAAATTAACAGGCTTTTACTCTAGCGGTTTTACATTGTTTTTCTATTAAACTTGTGGGGGGAAGTATTAGAAATGTGGTTAGAAAGTGAAAGTGAAGTAGGACTTGTTACAGTATCTAAAAACTGTAGGAGGAACTACAGTTTTTTTTTACAGCATGGACTAGTTTAACTTGGAAAGTACTGGGGAATTATGGATTGTCAGTTTTCCCCAACAATTAAAATAGCCCTGCCTTGATATTGGGTCAAATTTGGTCACAGAACCTGTGTGATCCCTAATCTCTTTGTGTGTTTGGAAACAAAGAGATGAGTGTGCAGTTAGGAAAACCTTTGTTCGAAATTGTGCAATCATGCAGACAACCAAACAAATTTTCCCTCCTCCCACAGTGCATCACAGAACTGAATTGGTACAGCCTCATTGAATCCCCAATATATTCAATGAATTCTTCTTCTTTGATGCCACATAAATCAAAAAGCTTTCGACTTTAGAGTCTAAGAACACTTTAATTAGGTGAATAATCTAATATAAATCATTCAATATATTAATACAAAATATAATATGAAATAATAATACTATAATGTTTCAATATAAAATAATATAAAAATTAAACTTGGTGCTAATTTATCCACCCTCAATCCTCCTCATTTTGCTAGAATTCGTATTGTATTCCCTTTTTTAACTCTGGCCAACACCCAAGAGGCAGGAGAGATGATTGAAACCACATGTTGCTTAACTCAGCCTTACATGACCCCTCTTCTCAGTACCTGAGCGAGCGAATGGGCCGTCCTGCACAAAGCGTAACACCCTGCCTAATCTGGTCTGAGGTCAGAAGAGAGTACAGCACAGCGGCCAAGAACTGTTTGTTTATCAATCTACCAACATGTTATCCCACATTCCTGCTAATGATCCGGCCTTTTTCTGGAATGTGTGGAATCCTTATCCGCTTACTGTGTCATGCCAGTTTCGGACTGGGACTCTATAAAAGTGGACTGGTCTGGGACTGATTCAAAGTAATATAAATAAGAGCATTTGTAACATCTGTTTGGCCTGCTAAATGCTGACATATACCTAAATGCCAGTAGCAGGAGCCAAGTTTCTTTCAGAAAATTATCTAAAACCCTTTAGGCCTAAATCATACAGCTCACCACTATGAAACATAAATATGAATATTTTAAGTGACTGACACTTTCTCTAATACCAGAGACATTATAATAAAAAGGTAAATGCCCTCAACAATCTCCAAATGCCTTTTAACTAAAAAATGAAACAATTTAAACTCTATCGTTCAAAAGTTTGGGGATTTTTTTTTTAAATACATCAATTTTATTCAGCAAGGATGCTTTGAACTGTTCAAAAATGACAGTTCAGACTTGATATACAAAACATTTCCATTAGTGCTGTCAAATCGATTAATCGCATCTAACGTAAAAGTTTGTGTTTACATAATATATGTGTGTGTTTATATATTATTACATTTATATATATATACATTATACATATCTGTGTGTGTATATTCACTGTATGCACACACGCACACACATATTTATACACATACTGTATATATGTGTATATGTAAAGTAAGTAAAGCTAATAGAACTAGATGTTTCAATATACACACACACAGACATACTGTATATATAATATACAAATTGAATAACATACACACATATGTGACCCTGGATCACAAAACCAGTCACAAGTCGCACGGGTATATTTGTGGTATATTTTATATCTCCGTTACAATACATTGTTTGGGTCAAAATTATTGATTTTCTTTTATGGCAAAAATCATTAGGATATTAAGTAAAGATCATGTTCCATGAAGATATTTTGTATTTTTTTTTATATTTAGTTAATATTAGTTAATATTTACTACCGTAAATATATAAAACATTTATTTTTGTGAGTGAATGCAGCACAATCGCAAACATAAATGGACAACTTTAAAGGCGATTTCTCAATGTTTAGATTTTTTTGCACCCTCAGATTCCAGATTTTCAAATAGTTGTATCTCGTCCAAATATTGTCCTATCCTAACAAACCAATACATCAATGGGAAGCGTATGTATTCAGCTCAATCAAAAAATTGACCCATGTGACTGGTTTTGTGGTTAGATGCGATTAATCGCAATTAATCAATTTGACAGCACTCGTTTTTAAATAATCGTTTAAAAAAAATCACAGTTTTCACAAAAATATTAAACAGCACAACTGTTTTCAACATTGATAAGAAAACAAAATCCTTCTTGAGCTGCAAACCAGCATATTAGTATAATTTCTGAAGGATCATGTGACACTGACTGAAGACTGGAGTAGGCTAATGGCTATAAAATTGACCCTATAACTATAAAATTTTTGTTATTTTCTATGCCAACTCTTTATAGAATAGACAAAACATCAATATCACGTTTACTTCATAATAAGCTTATCATGCCTATCACCACCGGCATATGAGAAAACTCATGAGTAAAGATCAGGGGGAAACCTGTCCCTCTCCTCACTACAGTCCCATGGCAACACAACCCCATGTCTTGGTCACAGCCCCTGTGGTCCTACTCTTCTGCATCACAGCAACAGCAGCAGGCATGCCTCATTAAACACGGGGCCTGGTAATTAAGATAACCACTCAACCGTTTCATAATGGGACTAATTTGTTTCCTTTGCAGGACAAAAACTAAAAATAAGTTAGGAAATCTCTTATTTTAGTTAGATGCATCTAGCATAACAGTGATATCTATTATTACTTGTATGTTTTCTTTTTGTGGCTGTTGTGAGACATCATTAAAATATGACAGAACATTTCCACAGCATTGATAAATCAGTTGGGGTTGTGAAAGTCTGATTCGCTGTGTAACATGAGAACAGTGGCACAAACTTTGGTAAACATTTTGTAATTTACTGTATAAGTCGAGTTCTCAAATCCATGTTAAAGATCAAGCCGTTGGAGACAACAGCAATGTCTCATTCAAGATGTCATTTAAAAACAGACAACCTTTTGTTTTTATACTGAAAGAACCTATTTATGTGACTTAATCTAATAAATCAAAACTTGGTTAATGTCACATCTAAATGAGTGTAAAAGATGAGCAAGTTCCAATAGGTCTGTTTTACAAAACAAAATAACACACTTGTAAAAGTCACAGAAGGTGCAAGTTAATTTGTAAGGTAGAGTCAATAATGTGTTTGTTTACTGGGTAAAACTATTACATCCTAAAGCCAGTGTTAATGTAAAGGAGGACATTGAGGCAATTGGTCCAAGGACAAAAAAACAAAATGTACCATTTAGAAAACCATCAGCAGCATTTAGTAAAGTTGAACAAACAGGTACACGACTTCTTAGAACGATTTTGCTCAGCATGGAATGTGCTGGAATCAAGTGGTACAGCCCTATATAATGACAGTTAATCATTATTATTTTTTTGAGATCCATTACAGTTTACACAGAAACAAACCTCACCCAGCAGAGCATGAAAAAGATGACTGCCAAAGATGGTGGAGACCTTTTCCACGCTGGTCTTCAGGGCCTGTTCCTCTGGGCTAGTCAAACTTGCCTGGTACTGTTTCAGTAGCCCAACTGCTCTTTTAGTATCTAAAATAAAAGAGAGGACAAGCATTACTATTTCAGTACAACTCCTAATCATTTTAATGCCTTTCATCCATGATCCATTACCTACATTCTCCTTGTGACAGTCTGAAGACATTTTTAGACGTTCAAACTGTATGTTTAATTCCGAAAAGGCATTGCACAATGCTAGATGTGTGACATCTGACATTACTTGCCTATAATTATAAGAGCCCCTGGAAGGGGTGTGAAGCCAGATGTTTGACTCAACCAGGGCTGTTTAACAACAATTTTTCAACTAACAGCTAAAAATAAATGAATGATTTAGTCTTGTGTGTTGTATAGTGAGTTATTCTTGTGGACTAACAGAGACCATTCAGTGGCCTCAAAATTATTTGGACACTTAAGTTAAACTTAAAATGCATTAGAAAACAAATAAAGTTGGAATTAGTTAACCATTTTCACAATTAAATAGTTTGACTTCGCCTTGTTCACACAGGTATAGTTCATCACATTAACTATGAACATGAAAGTGCACACGTGTACAATGAACACTACAATAACAATGTGTGTGTTTTATTTAAAAGCTAACACACTAAAGCTTTGAAAATGGTGCTTGTGTATTCCCTTACAGAAAAACCACATGAGTTTCACATGTGCAAAAACACATGTGATCCCATGTGACAACGTGGACATGTGATTTTGCACATGTGAAATTTAACATGTGAAATATGTGGAACACATGTGCTTTGCACATGTTAAAGGTAATTTGCACATGGGAAACGTGTGGTTTTGGAACATTTTCATGTGAAACCCATGTATATTCCCATGTGAAACCCATGGGATTGCATGTGAAACCCATGTGATTACATGTGAAACCCATGGGATTGCATGTGAAACCCATGTGATTACATGTGAAACCCATGGGATGTGAAACCCATGTGAAACCCATGTGATTACATGTGAAACCCATGTGATTACATGTGAAACCCATGGGATTGCATGTGAAACCCATGTGATTACATGTGAAACCCATGGGATTGCATGTGAAACCCATGTGATTGCATGTGAAACCCATGTGATTACATGTGAAACCCATGGGATTGCATGTGAAACCCAAAATTCCCATGTGAAATCCATGAGCTTACATGTGAAACGTAAAATTCCCATGTGAAACATTTAATCACATGTGAAACCCATGAGATATCATGTGAAATGTAAAATATCTCATGTGAAACCCATAGAATGACATTTGAAACCCATCAACAATCCATGTTAAAGCTACACACCATGTAAACCTGTAACTTCATGTGAAATCCATGTAAAAATCATTAAGCAATATACCACAGAAAACGGTAGGCCTACCATGTTCTTGTGTAGGCTCTATAGCCTAATGTTTCCCAACATTAAAACAAATAATTCAAAAAAAAAATTTTTTCACTTTTTATTTCATTTCAAAATATGCAATACAAATTGAATGTTTAAAACAAACAAAGCAAAACCAAATTAAAATTATACATAAAAAGCCGCAAAAAACGCAGGTATACGCGCATGTGTGTGTGTGTGGTGTGCGTTTGTGAAAGTGTGTTGTCTCAGTCCTTTGTGTCTCCTGCAGCAGGCATCCTGTTTTGGGATAGAAAAAGATCAAAGATTAGGGCAGTGCAAACCATAGACTGTAAAAAAAAATATGGACGTAGTGTCCGTGACGTCACCCCGTAGGTTTCTGAAAAGCATTTTTATGGGGCTTAATAATTAATTATTATTCATTTGTAATGTTATTATGTCATTAAACGTTTTACGTAAATATGCTATGGAAATACATCTTGCTTAAACAACTGTATAAGACGAGTGGTGCGTCTCATTTATAAAAAAAACTATTGACAGTTTGTGATTAGATCACAATGTAGACTGAGGAATAAACTGAGTCATCAGTCCTCGCGCATGTCGGTTTCGCAAATGTGAACAGACCACATGGGGATCACACTTGGATGTTGGATCGTCTGAATATTACCTTTCTGCTCGTCTCCTCAGATCTTTTAACTTTTGTGCCATGCAGACCTTGATCTCAGTGCCTCCGATGCCTGGGTGCCTCTTTTTGACATGGTCTGTAAGAAATGAGATTGATTACATTAAAATTTGAAAACAAGTTTGACATGAAGTGACATAACTGTCAGATTCAAACTGTGCTTTCCGCGCTATGGCTGGCGCTGACGGACGCGCTCAGCGCTTGTCATATATAATAACTATTGATAAAAGATATTCAGACATGCTTACCAATTATTAGCTGCACCTTTTGTAGGTCAAGGCTCTTTTTTCACCAACAACCCCTTTTTTTCCGTTCATGCTGCCATCTCTTCGAAAGAGAAGATGGAGTCCATAAGAGTTCTGGTTAACTTTTTGTAGCCCTTACATCTTTGAGCATGATCCAAAGCAACTGGGTTCATTAAGTCAGTCACAGACTTGTTCTGCAAAGCAAAAAATAAAATAAAAAATAGAACATTTTCGTCAGGACAGAAACCGTGATCTTTTCAACGTTATTGCATATTAGGTGAGGTTTTCACTTTGGAGCTGTGAGTGTAAATTTTAGCATACAAGTATTTATTGTTCATGCTCGAGTCTTGATACTCTTTTACCTTCATATTCCAGAGTTTAGGGGTAAAATGCGAGAAATCTCCTTTAGTGGACTTGGATATGCTGGGCACTACTCACTGATCTATATAAATGACTTGATTGCTCATGACGTCATGTAAATTGAAGTCACCATATTCTATTGAATTAATAGGAAATCATCTGACTTTAATGAGTAAACATGACCTAACGAGTCAGTGTTTTTTATATTTGAATTCTATACATTCTTACCATGTAAACATCCAAAACATTTCTGATTATTATCAATGTTGAAAACAGTTGTGCTGATTAATGTGTTTGTGTAAACCATTGTAACAGTTTAAACCATTTTTTCCCCTCCAGGATTCATTGTTAAATAGACCACAAACATATGAAGGGTAGTTTACACTAATGTTCAAACATTTGGGGTCAATGATAGATTTAAAAATGAACAGAAAAAAAAGAAGAAATTCATATTTTTACTCAGCAAGGATGCATTAAATTGATCAAAAGAGAGAGTAAGGATTTCTGTTTCAAATAAATGCTGTTATTTTAACCTTTCTATTCATCAAATAATCCTGAAAAACACAAAAATATGAAGCAGCACAACTGTTTTCAACACTGATAATAATCATAAATGTTTTTTTGAGCATCAAATCGTCATATTAGAATAATTTATGAAGGATGATGTGAAGCTGTGATGCTGAAAATTCAGCTTTGATCATAGGAAGTAATTGCATTTTACAATATATTCACATAGAAAACAGTTTTTATTTATTTATATTATTTCACAATATTATTGTTTTTAATGTTTTTTGGTGAACATAAGAGAAAGAGACATAAACATTTGTACCAAGACAATTAGTGTATGTTTGACATTAGTGTATGTTTGGCGTTTTACTTACTAATCATATGGTTCATCAATAGTGCTTTAGAGATGAAGATCAGCTCCACTCCGCTCCGTTGAAGGGCATCAGCACTGAAGGATCTAAGAACACAACAAGCCATTTGTCACTGAGCCAACAATGCAATGCCAGGTTTATTGAAAGGAAAGAAGCTACAGCAGAGGTGAAATGCAGAAAAGAGAAAGAATTTAAAGAATATACAGAATATAATTTCTTAACTAGGATAACAGAATTTGTTTTTGGGTTTACTTATTCATTTAATTTTGCTCATACGGTGTAACTTCGTTTGGATGTCAAAACCTTCTTAAAATAAACAATTTAAAAAAACAAATTGAGAAATAAAATGAGGTTATTTAATGAGCTTCCTCGGCTCACCTGTGTCCTAACGTTACTTCTCCGGCAGCAGCTTTCTCCAGAAATGTTGAAGTCGTGGAGCTTTCTCTCTGTTATGGGTTATTTTGTTACTACTGAAATCACAGAACATTTTTTAATCAAAATGTGTTTAACGTTACCATTGAGCTAACGTTAGTTTCAGCCAATTTTCTTGCTCCTGAAAGTAACATCACCGATACGTTATGTTTACGTTTGTGTTAAATAAATTAGCTCACTTCCAAGTAAAACCTTTACAAAACCTCTCATCTACACATAAGAGGTGATTAAAAGCCCAAACTTTAATAAATAAAAGTTCAACCGAGTTAACATTACGTTAGCCTAGCTAGCTGCTACCTCTTCAGAAAACGGTTGAGATCCTAACGGACTTTTTCCGAAGACACTACACCATGTAAATTTTTAACAGAATCGTGTCAATTACAAGTAAGAGAAATGTCAAAAACAGTTGTGTGTATTATTCGTGTGATTTTAGAGACTAATCTCACCTGGAAAAAGCCGTGAAAAGTTTAAACAACATCGAGAGAGGGAGTTTTGTTGCTTACCAGTAGCAGTGGTCCCGCGCCGTTTCCATGGCAACTCTGCGCGCCGGCCGCTCCAGTGTTTGAAATACTCGAAAGTTCACGCGCACGGCATTGATTAAACCACGTCAAAATCATGCAGCACTTAAAATGAAAAGTTTAATATCCACTTTATTTTATTTGAAAACGTGCTTGCAGTAGCCTATTGATTATATCAAATATAATATACTGTTGATTATGTAAAATATATTTACAATATAGCTTTAGAAATGGTAAACAGTGTTGAAATAAAAGTATTGCAAAAACTCATTAAAAACTATACGTGTATATAAGTGTTAGTATATACACATGCATTATAAGCTTTATGTTCTATGCATTTTGTGTGAAAAAGGCTATTGAAGCTAAAAATGTACAGTATTTGTGACGTGGTAACATAATTCACATGTTAAAACCTATTACAACGTGCAAATATATTTCACATGAGCTCCACATTATTACCTATAACATGTTTTCCACATGTGCCACGTGTTCCATTAAGTTCACATGTGGTGACATGTTGTTCACATGTGGTCGAACATTACTGCATGTGGTGACATGTTGTTCACATGTGGTCGAACATTACTGCATGTGGTGACATGTTGTTCACATGTGGTGAAACATTGTTCACATGTGATGACATGTTGTTCATATGTGGTCACATGTGGGCATATGTGGTCACATGTGGTCACATGTGGGCACATGTGGAAAACATGTGATAACATGTGAAATTCATGTGTTTTTTCTGTAAGGGTTGTCTTTCTTTAAAATAAATGTTTATTAGTTTTATTTTTTGGTAATGCATTGATATTGATAGATTTTAGTATTATTTGTATAATGCTTCGGGTGCTGGTTGAAGGGAAGATGATCGAGGCTAATAGAGGTAGGAGGTTCCACAAAAACATCAGTTTGTGATGGGTTAAAACAGGGTCATGGTGTCGCCTATACACTTGACATTCATTAAGCTTCTGTAAAGAATAGCGGATTTTTATTAAAAGTTACATAATCCCACTTCAGACTAATGCTTCCTGTTTCCCATGTGGGTTTAAAAGAAAATTCACTTGAAAATAACTTACACAAAGAAATTTCTCTGGAAAATACACATCGACACCGAGAAAAGTGTAAAAGAACTACAAACTATGTAATTACTGTCATATCTTCATTAGCCTATATGATATCGGTTTCTTATAACGAATAAAGTTGACTGTTTTAACGGAACTTACCATATTTATGGACCATGATGTGAAGATTGTTGCAGTTAGTTAGAAAACTGGTACTGTAAATCCAAAACGTTTCGACTAACTAGTTCTCCAAATAAATAACAACGCTTTAAATCCTTCTCGGGTCCAGCTGTCCCTTTCTAGCTGTCTCCGAACAGACTTTTAAAAGTTTTGAAGTAATTTCCCCACAGTGACGATATTGTTTCTTTGGGAAGTTCTTGACGACGAGAGTAAGTTAGTGCAGTTGGCAGGAGATGCGTGTTGTGGTAGTAGAGTGTGAAGCTTCCCGTTATCTGCCTTTGGGAAGTTTTGAGGGGAACTGGGGGGCGGTCTGCAGACTACAGGGTCTTACTCATCCTTCATCCAAATGTAAACTGTGGATAAATAAGCGTACTGTCATTATGGTGGGAAAACATCCAGCTTTATTATATAACGGACGCTAATCATATGTGATCATGTGTGAATTTGTGGCTAGCAAAGAATAAAGGAAGGGGAAAAAGTGCTATAAATGATCAAATCAAATATACCTGAAATTTATTTCGTCAGTCTTTCGGAAAACACCCTGTTTGCCATTAAGGGGTGATGCAAGTTTGGCCATGGAAATTATTATTCCGAAGTGTCGCATGCCACCTAGTGGAGAAAGAGTGAATCTGCTTCAAGTGGGTCTGTCGCCCTTTTTTTAGCTATAAAGATGGGTTTTTTTTTTTTTTAGAAAAGGGAAAACACATTATTATATCAATTACCAGCGTGATTAGGAAGGAGCCTCAAGTTTTTCCACATCTTTTTTTAAGCCGGTGTTTTCTCTCGCCCCTATGAACGCTTTAGGTAAATGAAAATCCCGGAGTGGAGTTCTTCTGTCGCTCCGCTCCAGATCCAGATCCAGATCCAGACGTTCAGTCTATGCGTTGCTTGGTGACACGAAGCTTGACGTTTGGGTTGAGACTGTATAAAAAAAATCACATTTGTTCTATAACCACCTAACGTAGGTCGACTTAATTAAAACATTTGCTTTATTACATTTAATCAAATAGAACAACGTAATAACGAAACCGCAACAACATTTCTAATTTGTATACAAGGAATTCACATTAACATGTAACTTAGGCTATGGCATACAGTGGAAACTGGCCAACTTTTTTTATCATTTGATGCAGGTCAAGGTCACAATATTTTTCCTTTGAAAAAAAAAATCATGACTGAAGTGTAATGTTAAACATTTATTTAAACCAAACTAACACCGCATAATACAAATTTGCTGGATACTATTTTATGATTAATATAATTGATAATATATTATTAATTTTCACAATCTTTTAAATAACCAGTGGGGAGCTGGATATTTAAAATGAAGATGTTGTGCTCCTTAATTTGCCTGTTTTTATAATGCCGCCATCCATATATTCATGGCTAAGAACCAAATGTAATATTTCAAGAATCAGTAATTGAAATTCCCATTCTGATTGATTGGATGTAAAGATGTTAGCAGGGTGGCATTATTTATCACATTTGTTGTTGCACACCCTATGGTTCCTCACCCTATAACATTAATATATTTTAAATATCACTTTCTCTTTTTTACAACATTTTTATCTTTCTTTTTTTTTGTGGCATAAATATCTTGGAAGAATCAATGAATGTGGAGGGCAAACATTCATTTTTATGACCTCAAAATAAACCCTGTACGGGTCAACTGTACTAGCCCACCAGCCTTGATCTCCAATACATTTTGAAAAAATACACACATACAACAATACAGTTAAACTTACACAAATTATAATGCCCGTATTTACCAGAATATCAATAAAAATTGCAAAAATCTTTACAAATACATTTCTGTATAAACATTTTATTTTGGTCCCACTTTATATTAGGTGACTAACTACTTAATTAGCGTTAGATACAGTTAAAGTTAGGGGAATGTTTAGTGGTAGTTATTGTTATGATATAACAATAACTGCAGAAATTAATTACAAATGTAATTGCATGCTGATATTTTTTATATTTACCATGTAAAACAATAAGTGCATGGTATAATGATTAATTTAATTAAAGTACATACACTGTAATATATATATATATATATATATATATATATATATATATATATATATATATATATATATATATATATATATATATATATATTTAAGAACAATCAACATGGATGTTTAAGTCATTTCAACTTAAATTATATTAAACTGACATAAAAAAAATGGTAAATCTTGTACAACTTGAGAAAAAAGGGGAAAATTGCTTAACTTATTTTGATGAGTTAAAGCAATGTATATGTCATAACTTGTTGATCATATAATTTTTACAGTGAAGTAGTTAAAGACACTTAATATAAAGTGGGTTCAACATTCAAAGTCTTTCTTTTAAAAATTGCCTTACAATTTATCCCATAACAACATCTAAATATTGCCATTTAAATGAAAAATAACAGTTCTGCCCCCAGTTTCACAAACAAGGCTTAAGTCTAGTCTAGTCACAGACTAAAATGCATGTTTGAGCTGTTTTAACTGAAAGCAACTTGCACTGAAATTTCTTAAAATATGTCAGTGCCATTTTTTGTCTCAAGTTTTTTGTAAGGCACATTTATAAAAGCTACTTAAATGTCCTATAATTGAACTAAGGAATAATCCTGGCTTAATCTAAGCCCTGTCTGTGAAACCAGGCCCTTGCATAAGGAAATTAATTTCCTTATGCAAAACAAAGGGCTGAAATAACATACATTTGTCAATGGGTGGCAGCATTGCACAATTTGCTGCCCTAATGAGGAAATTATATCAAATCTCATTCCACCTAATCAATACATTGTATATGCAAACTAAATAAAATTACAAATATTATGTGAATTTCCTGCATTAAACATTTAATATGACATGATTTTATTTTTGATGACCATATACAATCCTTCAAAAAGTGAAACGAGGAAATGCCCTTTCATGATATGATGCATCTTTCAGTGTTGAAGCAGGGCGACTCCTCTCTGTTCTTTTCTATTTCGACGAGAAACACGGTCCCTTTTCCTGTTCACAAACAAAGAGAAAAATGCCCATTATAATTTGAGTAACTCTTCAATTAGGGCCAAATTTGACTACTTGGGAATTTATTTTATTTTATTTATTAATCTTAAAACATTTGTTAAATGCCCTGAAAAAATAGAGCATCAAAGAAAGAATTAATAAATAATCAATAGCCTTGAAGTAGGTACGTATTTTTTTGTATTTTGTGTGGTGGTATGAATTTTGACATTGTGTATGATGGACATTTTCACTTATTGGGAAAAAGTTGGATAAGCCTCATGTTGGTAACAAGTTAGCTTGCCTTGCAGTCAGTTTTACAAAATAACTGATGGTTACTGGTTTCATAATTTTAATACATTTTATACATTTATTATAGAGCAAAAATTAAAAATAGAAATTCTGTTAAATACACTATTAATATTAGAAAGAAACTAATATAAAAACACAATTAAAAAAGTTTAAAGCTATTAAATCTATCCGTTAAAGTCACGATGAAATCAAATATGACAATTCTTATTTTTTCATGGAATATAGTATTCATTATAAAGGATTGATCTGTGCTCATCATTGTTGTTTTTTTATTCATGTGGCCTCATAATCTTTAGGCTAATTAAAATAACCTCTCCCACTTGTGGTGACATGATGTTTACTGGCTTGAGGGCGAGACAACCTACAATTATAATTGAAGACTCCCTGTGGTGAAACTCAAGTTAATGTTGTTTATACGTCTATGTGGTGTTTTAAATATATATATGTATATATTTTTTAAAACCAACCATGTGCAAATTCCTAGGTCAACTCCATTGCTGAGTATTTTCTCCTTAAAACTGCAGTGAACAAAAGATAGGCTGTTTCCGAAATCGCATACTCTCTTGTATAGATACTTATTTTGAATAATTACTCCACAACCGCTAAAAAAGTATGTTCTTTATAGTACGAGTTTGAGTGGAGGTTTGCATATTTATGGTCTGCGTATACTAAATGAAGCAAAGGTGTAGAGTTACATCCAAGCTATTTTAAGATGAAAATGTTTAAATGTGTCATTTTGGTGATCAAAGGGAAAAAAATATTGACTCAAAGGGGACTTAAACAATTATAAAGCACAACATTTTTAAAGGTTTAAAGCTATTATAATCTATCCGTAAAACTTGAATTGTCCCCATAAGAATGTAGTTTAATCAACTACAGCATTATACTATTCAGTGTATGTGCTGAGTTTCATTGTTTACCTTTGCCAAAGAAACAGCCCAAACATCAACAGCAATGATATCACATCAGCCGAGATCCATATTCCCATGTACGTTTTAGGCTCCTTTCATTATTACATGCATACAAAAACACACAAAGGATTCCAGACATGTTACATATTCAGACAAGCCCATGTGAATTATAAATGAGGGGGGGAAACAGCTTCTCTTTTATGGCACAATAGACAGTGATAGGTGAAAAGATAGGCTGAGATTTACCAGATGCCAGTCAGGCTTAGACATGTTTTTGAAGATGTGGCAGGCATTGGTGGTCACTGAACTGGCTCCAGAGCACCACAGTAATGAGAAGAGCCAGCGCTCATTCACAACCCACAGATTCACGGACACATTTTTTCCCCGCAGCTCACTGTCCAGCGAAATAAACAAAAATGTATGTGAAAAAACAAAACAAAAAAAACAACAACACAAAAATCTTCTCTATGCATGTGCCTTTGGCTCCACATCAGCGACCTTTTCGACAGGTCGCAACAAGCCAGTTTTCTGCACAATAGACAGGAGTGGCAGGGCCGTTTTAACGTGCAGTCTTATTCATCAGTCAAGCTTTTCTTGTTCAATTTGATTATTTCTTCATCTTTACTGTCAGGTAAAATTATAAAATGACAGGTGCACGCAACCGGACAAAACAGTGTCTGGAAAAGGCCTCATTAATCTTCATGTGTTGAAGTTTGGACAATCAGCATTCCTGCTACTATAATCATTATTAGATACATTTTGTGTGTTTAAGCTATAGATCAGCACATCGTTTTTCACAGCCTTTTTGTCATCTTTGTAAGAAAGTAAAACCCTGTGAGAATGATCCCTAAGGCTGTGAGATCACAACAGCAGCGGTAGCATCATGTCTCTGCATGTCAGATAAGCTGCACCAATCCTCCTACACTCACCTTATTTCATGAGCGCTCAGTGAACTATATTTCATATTCAGGAAGCTTCCACCATCCGCATCCATTTCGTTTACCACATTATATACCTGCTTGAACCCTGGTGAGATATTTCTCACATTGTGTCTATATTCTTGGGGAAGCCACCATATCTGAAAGTGATACACAGCATTAAAATTACATTTAATGGTGCAAAAGCGGAAAAAAACACACACACACACACACACACACACAAAAGAACAGCATTAATCATTTTGGACAGTGAATTTTATAACAACATGTAGCATTCATAAAAGGCATGTTTTTTAGGGCCTTAGGGTTAAGATTAAACTCAAAAAACTTAAAATAGAAATGTTGCCTATTTATCTGAAATAAAATTACTTTATGTTGAAGTACTAAAATTACCCAAACTAAAAAAAAAAAAAAAAATGAAATAATAAAAATGAAAAACACATTGTAACAGAATTATTAAAACTTAAACTAAAATTAAAAAGAAAACTAAAAACAAAAAAGCTAATTTAAAATATTATTAAATACTATACTAGTATATAAATAATACTGCTACAAATAAAAGATTTTGTCACTTGGATGCTAAGAAATTATGACATTTCTGAAAGCTTAATGGAAAAATATCTTAAATTAGAAAATGGTCACAGAACCATTTTCACAAATGGTCTCAGACTTTCGGACCCCGCTGTATACAGTAGACAATATTACCTTGTCTGGTGAGATGCCTGACTTTTTGATAGTGTCAGTGGTGTAGTAGGAGTCGCTGTTGTGGAATCCTGTTGAGTTCTTCTCATTTTTTAGGTCAAATATGAGGGAGACATTATGCTTTTTGGCCATGAGCAAGAGCTCAAAAAAAGATGGTACTGTCTGGTTGTCAGCCTCTCTCTTCTCTTCCTCTGAGAGCGAGGAAACTGACTGAAGTGGATCTGTCTGTATTTGAAAAACAAAAGATCTAATTTTAAACAAATTTGTCATTACACTAAAACAGACCATCTGAACATCAAATGCAAAGTGAGAATTTTTTTCCTATCTGCTCAAACTGGATAAAGCTGCAACCTCAGTTCAGGTCAAGGTTGTTTTGCTAGTAATCTCTAACCAAAACATACTCCTTCCTCTTTTTATGGTGCCTGTGAAACAGGGGCGTAGCACCAGATGTTGGGCCCCGGTCACAGAACCAAGGGATGGGCCCCTTACAACACCGCTTTATTTTCACTATTATTCAAAACTTTTTTTTTATTTTCACAAGGTTAAATTCAGAGTACCAATTACAATAACATAGCAAGAAATTTTAAAACAGACTAATTTTAACTATTTAATTTATTATAAAATAAAAAAATTAATTAAATAAGTGAATTGTTAACATTAATAATATAAATGTAAATAATAGCTCTGGCCTTCAAATATTTCTTAAGCGGACGGGAATTCTGATTTGTCAACTCAGCCAATCACAGAGAAGTCTGTTGAGCATATAACTTGCAGTGCTCAGCGCTACAAACAGGAACGCTTTGTAAACGTGGATCGTTTGAATCTCTTTTACTGTCTATGGTTTGAATGCAGCCGTCTATCTGCGTGTGTCTAATTAAAGGGTTAGTTTACCCAAAAATGAAAATGATGTTATTAATGACTCACCCTCATGTCGTTCCAAGCCCGTAAGACCTCCGTTCATCTTCGGAACACCGTTTAAGATATTTTAGATTTAGTTCGAGAGCTTTCTGTCCCTCCATTGAAAATGTATGCACGGTATACTGTCCTTGTCCAGAAAGGAAATAAAGACATCATCAAAGTAGTCCATGTGACATCAGTGGGTTAGTTAGAATATTTTGAAACATCAAAAATACATTTTGGTCCAAAAAGAACAAAAACTACGACTTTATTCAGCATTGTATTCTCTTCCGGTTCAGTTGTCGAGCCGCGTTCAGTGACGCTGATGACGTAAGACGCTGCTGACGTGTTATCAGTGCGCCGAGCTTCGTTTACAGTCTGAGGGAGACGCACACTGTAAACAAAACAATCTTCGCAAACATGTCTAAGGATTTAGACACAGAGGAAGACTTGCATTTTTTTGCCCAGCCATATTTATTTGAACCCGAATACACGGACACACCAGATAACACGTCAGCAGCGTCTTACGTCATCAGCGTCACTGCGGACTCGTGAACGCGGCTCGACAACAGAACCGGAAGAGAATACAATGCTGAATAAAGTCGTAGTTTTTGTTATTTTTGTACCAAAATGTATTTTCGATGCTTCAAAAAATTCGAACTAACCCACTGATGTCACATGGACTACTTTGATGATGTCTTTATTTCCTTTCTGGACAAGGACAGTATACCGTACTACATTTTCAATGGAGGGACAGAAAGCTCTCAGACTAAATCTAAAATATCTTAAACTGTGTTCCGAAGATGAACGGAGGTCTTACGGGCTTGGAATGACATGAGGGCGAGTCATTAATGACATAATTTTCATTTTTGGGTGAACTAACCCTTTAAGTCTCTGTCCTCAGTAAAACCGTGCAGAAAGACTGGTATCGTCACATTGCACAATTTAATTATTTACTTTGTATAAAGTACCGGTAGGCTTCTTTTGACCACACTACTTCACTGAGGTAAAGGGATAATTGATAAATTACAGTTACACTTTTCTCTCGCAAGCCTCCCCATTCTTCCTCCCCCCAAAAAAAATAGTCAGAAGTTGTCTGCCCTCCAGCAGCTCTCTTTCCTCTCTTATCTTTTTTGATAACCTGATTAAGGCTTCATTTTTTTGTAGTGCGAGGCTCCTTTCCATGCCACAAGCTGAATTTAACCGCTGGACTACAAGACCAAACCATTTCTGCTTTTGATAGGGGGATCTCTTACATTTGAGGGCACAAGCTGCTAGGCAAATAAAGAACTGCCATATTCCTGGCCGCGCTCTTAAAGTATGCGCTGACCAACTGGCCGATGTATTTACTGATATATTCAATCTTTCGCTACTCCAGTCAGTGGTCCCCATCTGTTTTAAAAAATCTATCATTGTCCCTGTTCCTAAAAAATCCAAGGTACTCTGCTTGAATGATTACCGCCCGGTAGCACTAACGTCGATCATCGTGAAGTGCTTCGAGCAGTTAATCAAAGCTCACATTATTGACTCTATGCCTGCGACTCTGGACCCGTACCAGTTTGCCTATAGACCTAATAGATCTACAGAGGATGCCATCTCTCTGTCACTTCACTCTGCCCTCTCTCACCTAGACAAAAAGAACACGTATGTGAGAATGCTGTTCATAGATTACAGTGCAGCATTCAATACCATTGTGCCTCTTAAGCTTGCGGTGAAGCTCAGGGAACTGGGTCTTGACACCGCCCTGTGACATAGACTGTCTTTTATCACTGTCTTTTTATTTTACATTTGCTACTTAGCTAACTTGATTTTAGCATATTATTATTTACATATTATTTAGTTTATTATTTAGTTGTACAGTATTTATTTTACTGTTAGTATATTTATTTACCCATGTGGATGTGATAGGAGGTTTTTATCGGCAACGTTGGGGGGTGGGATCTAAGCATTTCATTACATAACTTGTTATTGTAATGACAAATAAACTACCTTGAACCTTGAACATTTCTCAGTTTTACGGATGGAAGCCCGATAGCATATTATTATAAGTAACTATGTGATTTTGTCATTTTAATATTATGCATTATCAACATATCTTTGTGGGGCCCCCCTCGCCGTGGACCCCTGTTACTTAGTTCCACTATTACCCCGTCTGACGATATTGTGCTGCTTGAGGCTGCTTTTCCCCCCAAATGCAACTGCACATGAGCTGCCTTTACAACAAATATTCTATATAATATATCACTTTTTATTTCTACTCTACTGTTGTATAACAGCAATTACTGTATCAAATGTGTTATAAAACTATATATAAATGAAAACTTATATTAAATTAAATACAGATGTTATCAATATAAAATAAAAATAAATCTTTGTCCTCACTCTTAAAAACCATTCGCCTGCATTTAACGTCTGTAACTCTTCCAATGTGAAGTTAGTATGCGTGTCGCCATCTCGACCTGGAAATTTCTTCTTCACATCAGTTGTTCGCAGCAGAAAGCTTGTATTGTGGTCATGCATAAGAAAAGGCTTCATGTCCTTGCTGAAAAAATATAGACAAGTGTATTAAATCACACGCACACAAACATACAGAGGTGGACAAAGTACACAACTTCCTTACTTGAGTGAAAGTACAGATACTACTGGTCAAATATTACTCCGTTATAAGTAAACGTTGTAAAGACCAATTTTTACTTAAGTAGGCCTACTTAAGTATCAAAAGTAAAACGTAAATGTCAATGCATTGTTTTATTATTGTTGCATTGTTGTACAGTATGTACTACTTACAATACCTTATGCCACTGAATCTATGCCTGCCTACCTACCCTCATATTAATATAAAATGTATTTCTAGAACACAGTTCTAATAGTGGGATTGAATGTGAGATTGAATAAGTGCACTCAAAAACATCTACAATGGTTTCGGACACCCAAATGGCTGTTCCCTCAAACAGTGCCCATAGTTTTTTGGCTTTTAGTATGAATATGTTAGCCTTACTGTTATCTATAAGCTAGTGTGCTCCAAAACAACGACAAATTCGCATTTAGAAGACCAAACCCAACGTTGAAAATGAAAACCAGGTTGATGTCAGAATCCAACGCCAGATTGACATTCATCTCCATCATTGGACAGACGTTGTATTATGGTTGAAAATTAAAATCGGGTTGACGTCAGAAACCAACATTAGTCGGGTTCTGACGTCAACCCGACTTTCATTTCCAACCAAAATCCAACGTCTGTCCGATGTTGGATGTTGACGTCAATCTGATTTCATTTCCAACCAAAATGCAACCCCTGCAACCAAAATCATCCGTTTACTACTTTACTACTTTCTACTCAAGGACCTTGACAGAATTGTAGTGGAGTAAAAAGTATGATATTTGTCTTTCAAATGTAGTGAAGTTAAAGTAAAAAGTTTCCAGAAAAAATAATACTTAATTAAAGTACAGATACTCAAAAAGTGTACTTAAGTACAGTACTCAAGTAAATGTACTTTGTTACTGTCCACCTCTGCAAACACACACACACACACCCACACTAGCAAGTGTATAGTGCTTCTGAACAGAATCTGATACTTTTACCTGAGTTGCACATCCGTTTCAAAAGCCACCACGCCACACTCCAAACTCTTCCTGAATGACATCATGGTATTCTCTGGAGCCAGCTAAATACATAATTAACACACACATTTTATATATATAAATGTTTTAAAAGGACAAAAGAAATCACTTTTTTTCCAGAAAGAACCATTAATTTACTACATAAATATGTTCAGGTTTCCATGTCATGTATAAACAAAAAAGAATTCAGAGCTGTATAGCTTGAGTTCTTCACACGCCTCTGTTTTTATTCACATTTAACCTCCAGTCTCCTGGTGAGCGCAGGAAGATCAAACCTACAGAGCTTCAGATGTCAAAACACCTCCTCCACCTTTCATGCCAATGGAATTTATCAGGTTGTGTTTGAATTGTAGACTGTCAGCCGTAAAAATTATATTTCTGAATGAGGACTACATGTTTTGCAATAACTGTATATGTTTTCATTGTGATTATTTAATCTATTAATTGCTTATGCTTGATAAATCTTCCAACAATTATGAGCAGACTGACATGCTAATGAAATAGATTCCCCCACGTTGATAGCTTACAACCTGGGAACTATGCCATAATCATCATAATCCTAAACGGATTCAGAAACTACAGCAGATGATTCATCCTGAGGCATGTCTAATTTATTCTAATAAAATAATGTAATTCATCCTGTAGTTCAGCACCGACATGAACAAAAACAGCAAAAACAAGATTTTGACGGGCACACCAGTGTAAACATGAGCTAATACACGTTAACAAAAGGTAGGAATGTCTCAAAATGAAAGTTACACTGTCACTTACCATTGGAGCGCCACGATGACCGACGAGGGAGGGTTTTGGGGGAAGATTATTGGTAATGCACGGAGAGCAGATTGCAAGAGGACACAGGAACACAGCAGCGGACACGAACATGAAGGTCATCATTATAAAAACCTTACCAGCTATACAGGCAAAAACACACAAAAATATTCAGTAGGCCTACAACATTCTGACATTTGAAAATAAATCATAATTAAATGTAGGCCTTAGTGTTGTTTTTCACATTTACACCGAATATCTCATAACTTTCATTAATATGCCGCATCAGCAAATATACAATGCTTTATTGCACGGCTCTCTGATTAGTTCTGATTGGTCAATCGAGGCATTCAGAGGTCTGATATTTTCCTAATATTTGCTGTCGTCAATGGAAACACTGTCACTCTTCTCATCCGGGTAATTGAAACTGGCACTACTTTCATCTCTCTATCACACTGCAGACCCTCTCATGTTTTTCCCAGCGAGAGAGCTGGAATAACCCTTCCCGCAGCAATAGCAAATTAAAACGATCCAATCAATTCCTGATTGACAAGTCTCGCCCGACAGGTTTTATGAATATCTATTTCATTTCATTCCTAACAACAGGGAATTTCTGTTAGAAATTTCCGTTTCATGTCGTTAAGTTAAACTTACAGCCAACTGCAAAATGATTTAAATCAATATTTTAAGTAGCTATAGCTATGGAATAATTGACGACAGGTCGTTGAAATATAGAGGGAATGCATTAACGTCACTTTCCCGCCGGAACACGCCCCCCTTCAGCGGGACTGAGTGGCAGAAGAGCTGCTTCGTGACTGGAGCTAATAGGGGAAACTGCGACAACGCGAGTAAAACAAACTATTATCAGTTTAAACTAAAAGTTGGACTCGATATAGTGTTCCTTACATCTTATCAAAGATCCAGTGATCCATGGATATTGACATGCAGCCAGGAATCGTGTTTCCTGACATTTATATGTGCCTGATTTCGACGCCGGGGAAATAAATTAAGAAAATTTGCCTGTAACGTTTTATATAAATACAATATAGATAGGTCTAAATCCGAGTGATCACTTACATTAATGTTATACTGTATATCATCATATCGTCCAGCCCTAAAACTTGTATAGTTTTTTGTCAGTGTTTATTTAAAAACATCCAATTATGCAGAATATAGTCTGTTCTGTAGCTTTTTGCAGTCTGTAAAAATATACAGTACCTCAGATTTCTGCTCAAATCTAGTTGTACAGTCAATCGCAAAGCTCTTTCCCGTTTTAGATGCGTTTTGTGTGTTTTTCACGGCATTCACGCTGAAAACAAATGCTGCCGCTCAGTCTTTTTGCCACTTGTGGGCGTGACCGCATTCACTCCGGCCGACGGTGACGTCATGCGCATACCCTCTATTAGAAAAATAATGCGCGGCTGGGCTGTGGCCGTACTTCGGGTGTGCATTATTCCGCTTACATCAGATGATGTATTTTAAAGGGAAAGTTCATTTTGAAATTAATTTTTGGAATGTTTTAGCTTACCTCAAGGGCATCCATGTAGGTGTCTTTGTTTCCGCAGTAGTTTAAATTTTGATATTTTTAGGTCAAACCGTTCTTGTCTGTCTATGGCCAGGTCTATGGTAACTTCCTCAAAGAGCATGCATAGAGAAGTCCAAATTAAACATGATTTAATGACTCGTATATGTAAGAACACATTGATAGCCTAAGACACAAAACGAGTGGCTTGTGTGAAAAAAAGGAACAGTATTTATATCGTTTTTTTTACCTCTTGTAACCACAGCCACGTCCAAGTGATCTGAGGGCGCGGGCGCTTCGGTCTGCACAAGCACCGGAAGTGATCTCTCGCGCGTGTACGTCACTCATTGTTTACACAGAGATTTCGGAAGTGTTCATCCGTAATGGTTTTCTTTTACGACGGTTTAAACCATAGATATCCATAATAAAGGCTAGATGTCTCGTCCGTGCTGCTGGCCAAAGGAGGTCGATCTTGTCACAGGCAGCTCGCTCAATCGGTTATTAAAAAAAGTTCATGCACCATTAAAACACAATGTTACGAGTGAGCGAGCTGCCTGTGACAAGATGGCCGCCAGGTGCAGACGTCGACCTCCATTGGCCAGCAGCGCGCGGACGAGACATATAGCCTTTCCGGCGCTTGCGCAGACCGAAGCGCCCGCGCCCTCAGATCACTTGGACGTGGCTGTGGTTACAAGAGGTAAAAACGATATAAATACTGTTCGTTTTCTCACACAAACCGCTCGTTTCGTGTCTTAGGCCATCAATGTATTCTTACATTTACGAGTCATTAAATCATGTTTAATATGGACTTCTCTGTGCATGCTCTTTGAGGTGGTGACCGGAAACAAAGACACCTACATCTTGGATGCCCTTGAGGTAAGCTAAAACATACCAAAAATTAATTTCAAAGTGAACTATCCCTTTAAGACATTTGTCAAGTTTTTGTCATTAAAACCGCTCTTGTGTGTAGGACTAATTTCTTACGCATCTAATCCTGAGCCTCCGTTACTGATTCCAAAATGTCATTTTAGAGCTAGTAATTAGAGTTTTCAGCCACTGATAGCAGTCAAATAATGCAGTTATTAATGCACTTATGAGAGAGAGAGAGAGCGAGCGCATATGTGAATTGCCACTGCAAGAACAGAGCCGTTATTACACTGCTAGATAAATGTCTTGTAGCTTTCAAATTGTTAAACTATTACTTATAAAATTGTCAGAGCAGCACTAACAACACGTTTCAGTGAGATTGTGTGTCCATACCATAGGGTCCGTATCTATGGTCCGTACTGTAGGCCCATGTGTGGGCGTTTGAGTGAGAGAGCAGAAGAGAGTAGGCCTAGGCTATGCGAATAATTTGACGTTTTTATCTTATTGTTAACTAGGCTATATTTATTTGCTTGGTCAGTGTGGTTGTGTTTTTTTTTTTTTTTTTTGCTGTTGTAAGGACCTCTTGAAACAACTGAAATCATTTGGCGAAGTGATAACTGTAATGTGGTCAATACCTGCCTGGAACTTCTTAGCCATGCATCTCACCTTAGAACGTTCGTCAACCAATCAGATTCAAGCATTCAACAGCCCCATAATCAATATTTAATGTCCATGTTTTTATTTGGTGAACAGCCGTGAAATAAACAAGATAAAGTACAGTCAGAAAATATTACATCTTAATGTATTATAAGCTATAAGCAGGGCTGTTGCTAGCGGGACGAAAGGTGGTGACGATTCTAGATTTCAACAGAGGGGGAACCACAACACCCCCTATATATGCAATTTCAACTAAGAGGGACACCCTCCCCGGAACATGATTTCATGGGGGCCCACAGCAACAACCGGGGCCCCGGATACCCCAGCTACGGCCCTGATTATAAGCTGTTTTGGAGCCACTACTAACCAGCTGTTTGAGCTTTATGAAAACTCTTAAACACGAGCCAGCTGATCAAGGTCAAAGCCACTACAGCACACAGATGCAGGAAAGGAGCCGTGGCCTATGGGAAACCAAAGAGGGGATTTTCATACTCCATACAGTACAACAATAGTATTGTAACTGGAGATACAGGCACCTGAGTGTCAGTTCTATGATATATACAGAATAATGTTACATAATGTTGAGGGATATGCTTTCTCTCTGTGTGAAATATTACACTGCCATTTTAATGTAAAAGATAACATGGAATGCAATGAGAACCTGCTACAAAAACGAGAAAGACAGACAAAACACCAATACTGATATGTTGAATTGCTGAAGGCTTGTTTCGATTTCATACCTGAAATGACATATAGACAGTTTTCCACTCTTTTTCCCACTTTATACAAACTCCAGCTGTGCCAATTGTAACAGTGATGAGACCCAAAAACAGAAACACCTGAACAGAGAACAGAAAAATATTAACATTCATTCATTAACATGCAGTGAACTTCCTTTATGTTCTTAAAGCTGATTAACAATGATATAAAGTGTTACCAACGTTTTTTTAAAAGGTAACCAATATGAAATACTTTCCTCAACTATGGGCATATTTGGCCCGGAGTCTTTTTAATGCTAATTTCTTAGTTAGCATTTTATGTATCTTAATATTCATATTCACATATTATTTCTACACTTTCCAAATAATTAACAAAATACAGCTTACTAAACATTTATTAGGGGCTAAATTGTTCGTTTCTGTGAAAAGAAGCTCTGGAACAGCCATACCTAAATTTAAAATGTATATTTAAAAAAATAATTTTTAAATAAAAATGCACAAATAAATATTTATTTATTTATGAAAAATATTCAATATTTTTAATTATCATTTAAAAAAATATTGTTTTATTAATATTTTCTCTAGGGGTGGGGGAAAAAATCGATTCTTAGATGCATCGCGATGCGGACGTGGACGATTCTGAATCGATTCACAATTGTCAAAAATCGATTTTCAAAAAAAAAAAAAAAATTTTTAGATATATATTTATAATAACGTAATATTGACGGAACGCGAAAGACGGAACTCTGAAGCGCGGAAGTGCAGTGGCCGGACCGTCTGTGGCGTGCACGTAACAGACGCGGACGCGATGGCTGAGCGCCAAATCCAAACACCCTCCTCGTTAAAAGCTGACGTGTGGAAATATTTTGGCTTCTGACGTTGAAGGGGGAAAGGAGCTGGACAAGAGCCACACTAGTTGTAAGCTTTGTAGAGTAAAAGTAAAATATTTCGGAAACAAGACACATATGAGAAGCCAAATGACACGTTTCCAGCCAGAGGAGGAAAAACACTCGGCTGTAACGTTACCGGTCGTTGTTATATTATTAATTTACTACAAATATGCTCCTGCTAGTTCAGACACACATGTATTTTCCTGTTGGTTCTTTGCAATGTTAATAAAATATATTGTACGTTAATTCTTTATGGGTCATTACTTTCTACTTTTAAAGCAAAGTATTTATAGTCACACACACACAAAAAAAAGATTCTGATAATCGATTTAGCATCGAATCGCAGCCCTCTGAATCGTAATCGAATCGAATCGTGAGGTGCCTAGAGATTCCCACCCCTAATTTTCTCATTTGATTTAAAGTTGGACAGCCTGTGGAACACGGCTTCTGTCATATGTGGGGGAAATAATTATTTGATCCCCTGATGATTTTGTAAGTTCGCCCACTTACAAAGAAATGAAGGGTCTATAATTTTTATGGTAGGTTTATTTTAACAGATAGAGACAGAATATCAACCAAAAAATCCAGAAAAACACATTATATAAAGGTTGTAAATTGATTAGCATTTGATCGAGTGACATAAGTATTTGATCTGTAATCTGCCTCCCACAGATTGGTTATGTGCCCATGTGGAACACAGAATAGTCCTGTCCTGTCACTTTAAGAAAGTACTCCTAATGTCCTAATGCCAGTGGACGCCTGTCCACAGAATCTGTATCTTCCATTCCAACCTCTCCACCACCATGGGCAATACCAAAGAGCTGTCAAATGTCAGGGACCAGATTGTAAACCAGCACAAGGCTGGAATGGGCTACAAGACCATCAGCAAGAAGCTTGGTGAGAAGGAAACTTTTGTTGGTGTGATTATTCAGAAATGGAAGAAATACAAAATGAACAATCAATCGCCCTCGGTCTGTAGCTCCATGCAAGATCACGCCTCATGAGGTAAGGATGATCATGAGAAAGGTGAGGGATCAGCCCAGAACTGCACCAGAGGAGCTTGTTAATGATCTCAAGGCAGTTGGGGCCATAGTCACCAAGCAAACCATTGGTAACACACTACACCACAATGTATTGAAATCCTGCAGCACCCGCAAGGTCCCCCTGCTCAAGAAGGCACATGTAGAAGCCTGTCTGAAGTTTGCCAATAAACATCTAAGCACGGAGGTGGAAACATTAAGCTCTGGGGTGGTTTCTCTGCTAAGGGTACAGAACGACTTCACTGTATTGAGGGACCATGTACCATCAAATCTTGGACGAGAACCTCCTTCCTTCAGCCAGAACACTGAAGATGGGTCGTGGATGGGTCTTCCAGCATGACAAGGACCCAAAACATACCGCCAAGGCAACAAAGGAGTGGCTCAAGAAGAAGCACATTAAGGTCTTGGAGTGGCCTTGGCCTAGCCAGTCTCCAGACCTTAATCCTATAGAAAATCTGTGGAGTCAGCTGAAACTTTGAGTTGCCAAGTGACAGCCAAGAAATCTTAAAAGCACACTATGCAGGAATTCCATTTTTGTCAAACAGCAACCCCTAGAGTCGCTGTGGAGTACTTGTATTTAACGTTACTGCCGTAAATACCACTCGCGCAGAGCGTGACATGGCGTCACGTGTTACATAGTATACAATAGTACATTGTGTTTAATTTGTCGTTTAATGAGATCTAATATATGTTGTTAGTGGTGAGAATTTTCACGTGAATAAATACATAGATTCAAGTCTGACTGTTATCCCCACGTTACTTTAATGGTCCAGTAACAGAACTTTTGCCAAGCATGTCAGAGGTTCTAGGTTCTAATCAGCACTGAGTAGTATAGTTTTTTTGGTAACACTTTACAATAAGGTTCATTAGTTAACTACATTAGTTAACATTAACTAAGAATGAACAATACTTCTTCAGCATTTGTTAATCTTTGTTAATGTTAATTTCAACATTTATTAATACTTTATTAAAATCTTGTTAACATTAGTTAATGCACTGTGAACTAACATGAACAAACAATAAACAGCTGGATTTGTATTAACTAACGTTAACAAAGATTAACAAAAACAGTAACAAATGTATTGCTCATGGTTAGTTCATGTTAGTTAATACATTAACTAATGTTTAATAAATGAACCTTATTGTAAAGTGTTACCGTTTTTGTCCTCATCAAAACCGATTGTTTATTAGTGGTTGTATATCAAGCAGGGACACGTTTTTTTTTGTGCATTATGTTTTGTGATTTCACCGTAACGAATATAGAGAGTCTCTCCACAACTGATTGAAGCGCGCGTCCGTGTGAAGACTGTGCGCGAGTCACACCAGAACACTGTATCCGCGCCACTGATCGCAGCGGCAACGAGCACTTTGGTCACTTGATTTCAAAAACAACACATTTCAGATCGCCTCTTATTTAACAAACAAACGAAATGAATGCTCTTCTAGAGTTAACTGGAAATGTTTTATTTATTTGTATTGGTACATCCGTGCCGCGAGATGTTTCAAAAGTGGTGGGGACACAATCGACCCTGGCAAAAAGTGGTGGGGACATGTCCTACCCGCAAATTACGCCTATGCTCATGTTTGACTCCTCACTCGGTCAGTCTGCCGAGACGGCCACCATTCAACCCGAAAAAAGTCATATAAGCATTCCAATAAAGCTAAAAAAACTGCATAGTTCCCCTTTAAGGATTTTGAGAGTATCTGTAAAGAAGAGTGGCACAAAATCCCAAAAGATGTGTGCAAACCTGGTGACCAACTACAAGAAATGTCTTACCTCTGTGCTTGCCAACAAAGGTTTCTCCACCAAGTACGAAGGCATGTTTTGCTTGGGGTTCAACTACTTATTTCACTTACTGAAATGCAAATCAATTTATAACCTTTATATAATGTGTTTCTTCTGGATTTTTTGGTTGATATTCTGTCTCTATCCGTTAAAATAAACCTACCATAAAAATTATAGACCGTTCATTTCTTTGTAAGTGGGCAAACTTACAAAATCAGCAGGGGATCAAATTATTATTTCCCCCACTGTACTTCCTTGTGCATGTTTTGGGACTTTTGTTATATTTCCTGTCTTGTGTGCCGGGCAAATTCCAATCGGAAGTGAGCATCCCTATGCGCCACTAAGTCCGAAGGGCAGAACAACACCATGAATAAATTAAATTACTTCTTTGAAGTGACCATTGCATGGTCCCTTCGCTAACAGACACGTGGAAAGGCTTTCGTAAAAGGGATTCAGTTGTTCACTTCGTTTGGAACGCTCCTTTAAATGGCGTCCCCTTCCCGAAGTGCCTTTCAAGGGTGCAAAAATGCAGTTTGGAATGTGCTGTTAAGTTGTCCTTTGTAGTTTTCCCTTTTGATTAGTCTCCCCAGGTGTTTCCCGTTACCTTGTTTAGCTTGTTACCTCCTGTGTATATCCCGTGTTTCTCTTGTGCTTTGTCAGTTGATGTTGGGATGTTCCTGTGTTTGGTGTTCCTTCTGGTTTCCCTGTTTTGAACTTGCTTCAGTTTGTTTATTAAACGTACTCTTGTGCACTTCGATCCTCGTTTATTAAACATACTCTTTGCACTACAGACTGACCAGCTATGGATCTAGCAGGAGTTCGTTTTGTTCTTCTTCGCCCGAGCAAGCGACCTCTTGAGGACCACACCCGTAAGTTTTTTGACTCCGCTTTTCATTCTCACTTCCTGGAAAATACACTCATAACGTTTTATTGTTCTGGACTCAATGAACTCCTCAGAACTCAACTTTCATGTTAGTCCTCAAGAGACATTTTGTGAGTTTGTGGAGCGGGCTATACAACCCAAGCTCCAATGGCCACAGAACTTGGCCCACTGCGGACCCCAGCTGTGATGACTGTCATTGCAGAGTCCTCAGCCATCATGGGAGCCACGCCAGAGTTTCCAGTGGTCAAGTCCTCCGCACCCGAAGCTAAGGCCAACGGCAGGCCCAAGACATCTGAGACCGGATGTCTAGTGTGGCGGATCCGTCGCTGATGTCGGTGCGGGCAGCCTGGATGCCCAGTTCAGCGCTCTCAAGCCCGGCGGCCTCTGCACTCCCTGTGATGGCAGTTGCCATTTTATGTGTTTGGGCTGCACACTGAGGTGGCTGCGGCTGACGCCTCTGTTATGGCCGCGTGCGCTGTTTCTGAACTCTCTGTGCCCCCTGATGCCTCTGTTATGGCTGCACGCACCGTTTCTGAACTCTCTGTGTCCCATCTGCTCTTCTGTGATGGTCATCTGCTCCTCTGTGGTGTTCTTGGGTCCTGCATGCTCCGCCCTGACCCCATGCTGGCCACCTGCTCATCCTGCATTGCCCTGGTCACCTCACCCCACCATACCAGTTCCGCTTTGGTACCACAATTCCTTTGCCACTCCACAGACCTGGCCCACCATCCCTCCCCTGGTCCGCCTCCGCTCCACCATCCACCTGGACTTTTGTTTTTAGGTGTTTCTCCCTGTGGATGTCTGGAAGCTTCTTTTAAGTGGGGGGCTCAGTCATATAGTCCCTGTGTGTGTTTTGGGACTTTTGTTATATTTCCTGTCTTGTGTGCCATGTTTGTTGTCCTTTGTAGTTTTCCCCTTTGATTAGTCTCCTGAGGTGTATCCCGTTACCTTGTCTAGCCCTGTGTATATACAGCCCTTGTTTTTCTCTTGTGCGTTGTCAGTCGATATTTGGATGTTAGTGTGTTTGGTGTTCCTTGTGGTTTCCCTTTTTTGGACTTGCTTCAGTTTGTTTATTAACCCTTAAATGCATGAATGTTTCACCAATCATTATTACATATTCGGGTCTTTAGCGACCCGGATCTATATCTAACATGGATGGATCTCTACCTGTCGCTATAATTTAAAACTCTCCTGATGTTAGAGCATATTAAAGCATATTTTGTTACCCTAACAAAATGTATTTATTATTTCTTTTTGTTTATAATAAATTGATTGAGGAATACTGAGAAGATTGATGTCTATCTTAAAAAAAAAATATATATATATATATGTACTTTTTTTTTGTTGAAAAGTTGCGAAAATTAAGACATGGCTAAAAGTTTCATACAATGTGTCCTTCATACAACAAATACAAAAAGTAAAATAAAATGAAATAAGAGTACCTTATGCAGCCAGTGCAAATTCAAGGGCTCTCCAATTACAAAATGTAGCAATCCAAATACCTGAAATAGATGAAGAATGATTTAATTTGAACAACCATTATTTACAAATGCTACCCACTGAGCAATCTGGTTCACATTATTTCCTTCTTACCAGTAGAAGTAGACAGTAAGCGGCTAGCACAGCAGAAATGATCATCACTATCATGTACCAGTTCACCCATGTTTTCAATTTTTCAAAGGCACGGCTGCAAGAGGAAAATGAAGCAATATGGCACAATGACATGCACAATCAGTTATTATTACTGAACAAAGGGGGAAGCAACATGCCAATGGATTTACAATTATAATCATATAATTTGCATATTGTGGAATTGTGTTTATTTGCTCACTCGTTTACATCGGTGCGGTCGTTGAAGGCAATAAAGCAAACGTACATCCAACTCAGGGCAAGTATGGACACAAAAGACAGAAAAGAGAACCAGCAGCATGGCCTCTACAAACAAAGACAAAACAAGACTGCACACTTCAAAAATGGTTTCTCTTTCTCTAAGTCATTAAGCTCTTCTCTTTATCCGGTTTAAAAAGAATTAAATAATAGTTTTCCCTGATCACTCCTCCTGTTTGCGTGTGTTGTTTCAAAGGGATGATTTTGCAACAAATGAGAGCCTGGGGGCATCGTGTTCTCACGTCAAGTTTCGCTTACTGATTCGAATATCCAAAAGTGGGGCCAACCTCTAAACCAAGTGGTTATTGTAGCTGATTATTACTAGTCCATTCCACATAGGATTTAAGAAATATCTGAATGCAGCGGTAATTGTTTCTGACACAAATCAAAAGAATTACTTTTATTCAGGCTTCTAATTAACATACTTTTCTGCCTGTTATGATCATCATCAGTCTCCACAGCTTTGTACTCGCTTAAAAGGAAAGAGCATTAACAAGATAATTGCTCATTAAAGAGGCATTCAATGAAAACTATTTTCTTTGATTCTGTTCTAAATTTATTATGGTAAACTATTCCGCCTCTCTCAACTGATTGTGCGAACAAAAACAAAAAAAATCAAAACAAATTGAAAAGATGTCTGCAAATCATACTAGGAGAGAATGGATGCATGTTTGATGTTACCATGTGGAAAAATGTGATTGAAAAATTCAAAGTGTCAGGGAAAATTGTCGTTTATCTGAATAAAATCTCACATTTTGTCTCTTATTATCACTGTTCCAATGACAACTGTAGATCCCTCTGAGGCAGGTTTTGGCAATCGAAATCATTGTTTTTTCCACATCAAATGATTCCAGTTGAAAGTATGCAGATGAATTGGGGTCTTGTCAGGTAGGTAGTGAGGTTTACCCTTATTTATACAGGTGTTTGATATGAATGACTCACTGCTTCACACCTGAACCTGAGAAGGAGAGAAGAGAATACAAGATGTTTGTTATGCAAGGAAACCTGTTCTTTAGCTCAAAAAAGAGCGGAGCTCACAATTCCTGGCTTAGTTAGTCAGGAAAAGTAAATTACAATATCGGAGAGAGGGAGAGAGGGAGGGAGGGAGAGAGGGAGGGAGGGAGGGAGGGAGGGAGGGAGGGAGGGAGGGAGGGAGGGAGAGGGAGAGGGAGAGAGAGAGGGGACAAGAGCAGGTATGGAAAGGTTCAAATGTAATTATAAAGGAGTGGCAATGCTTTCAAAAGCCCTGAGGCATAAAACTACAAGACAACCACAGTGAGAAAGATCTCATATCAATCACTCATTCTAATAAAACCATGGAATGTTCTACCCCAGTTTAAGTTCAATGCTGCAGCTGTGCAAATGATAAATAACATATTTTAACTATATCTAATAAAATGTTGCCTAATGCTTGAACACAGTAAATTTGAGTATATAAATTGACATAAGATATTAAAGATTATTCTGAGCAAGTAAAAATTACCTTGCACCTGTTTTGACAGGGCATGCATATAATGAAACATAATCTGCAATGTTATGAATACTTTTCCTGTATGAGGTGTTTTTGTTTTTAGGTTCAATGGATGTGAAACCCATGATCAGATAAACATGTCTAAGCAATAAGTGTCTTAAGTGCTAAAGGCAACTGTGAGGCGATGGTTAGCACAACAGGATGGGAAATCATATTGGAACAAAAATGTACCGGTAATTAAAAAATACTTTAATGTGCTTGTGTAGAAGTATTTTTACACTTGTAATGATCAATGACAGTCAAAACACTGGATACATCTGGATGAATGCATGTTTCTCCTGACCTTAAATAACTTTTAATCTAAAGGCCTAAACATTAAATCAACAAAACTAAAACTATATATCCACATTAAAAAGTTCGGCAAATTTTTTATAAATGAATAATTTTATTCAGCGAGTGTACATTAATATTAATCAAAGTGACAGCCATTATAATGTTACAGAAGATTCCTATTTCAAATAAATGTAGTTCTTTTTAACTTTTTATTCAAGAATCCTGAAAGAAAACTGTTTAAAATTGATAAAAAATAAGATCTAATTTCATGAGACACTGAAGACCGGAGTAATTGCTACTGAAAATTCAGCTTTTCCATCACAGGAATAAATGACATTTAAAAATATATTAAAACAGTAAAAAAGTTCGTTTTAAATGTATAATATTTCACAATATTGTATTTGTAATGTATTTTACATTATTGCTTTTCAAATGTCTAAAAAGCTCCCATAATAGCAAGATTTGTACAAATTGTTTTTTTGTAAAAGGAAAGCTGACAATAACACATAATAAGACTCAACAAGATTCATCTTCGCAGGAAACGCAAAAGTGCAATTATCATGCATCTCAAGATATTCACTCTTCCATCAGGTATATTGTCTGTCAGCCAGGTAAACTCCACAAATGCGTAAACATTACTTTATCAAAAAGCATAGTGGTAGAGGGTGATGTTGTGGTCCATAAGCCATGACAAAACATTCCCAATGCAATCACCCTGACACTGTCAGATCTGACTCACTGAAGTGTATCAGGGTCAGCAATTCCTGCTAATAGTTCTACATTATGCAATAAGGATACAAATATATCCTAAATTCATTACAAAAGTCAGTGAAAACTATGAAAGTACATCACACCCTGTAATCACTGCTGTGTACAGCAGTTTCTTGCTAAGTAACATATAAGCAACCTTTTAGCCAACGGTGACAAGCTTCACAAAATCCTGAGGCAACAAGTGTTCTTCTGGCTTGACAAAGAAAGAAAAGAAGCTTGTCAACAGTTGATGTTTTGGCTCTGCAGTAAACCCATTTAAGATCAGACATCAAGAACTTTGTCAACTGCAGCTTTTTATGATTAAACCTGTATTTGACAGTTTGCACAACAATAAAAACCACCCTGGGCCAATTAATGGATATCATTTTCTCACCACACCTCTCAGAACATGGTAAAAACTCCTTAGCCATGTTCATGGCTTAAGTTTGTATTTGTTTCAAATTATTATTCAAAGGGGTCTTGCAAAAATATTTCTTAAAATGTAAAAAAAAAAAAAAAGTCTGAAGGGATAGTAAAATTGAACATTTTCAAAAATTCTGTATTCATTTACTCACCCTCATGTTGTTCCAAACCTATATACATTTCTTTGTTCTGTTGAACACAAAAGATATCTTGAAGATTGTGGGAAACTGAACCGTTCTGGGGCACCATTGACTTTAATAGTTTTTTTTTCCCTACTATGGAAGTCAGTGGTGCCCTAAAGGGGCCTGGTTACAAACTTTCTTCAAAATATCTTCTTTTGTGTTCAGCAGAACAAAGAAATGAAAACAGGTTTGAAACAACTTGAGAGGGTGAGTAAATGATAACAGAATTTTCATTTTTGGGTGAACTATTCCTTTAAGCCAGTGGAATCATGTCTATAACTTTATACATCTTTAGTTTTGATTTTGTCGATATTCTTTTCATTCAAAGTTCCCAAGTGATTTTCTGAATTTATTGTATATTCATTTATCAGGGACTAATGAAATATAGGCGTGCAAATGTAAATGTATTGGCAGTGACAAATTCGCAAAGTTTGCTGCTTCAGAATACAATTTTTTCACGTTTCTGTAGTATAAATAAGCATTTCATACGTTTTAAAAGCTTTATTGGTTATTTATTTTTACAGCGTTGTCCCTTCTTCATAACCAAATTTGCTCTGGCATGCTGTGTATCAGGTTTGGGCCAAATCCTGACTAATGGAGATCCATTCTTGCCTTATTGGTGCTTGGAGGTGATCACAATTTGTGGGCTTCTGCTTGTCCACTCGCCTTTTGAGGACTGACCACAGGTTCTCTATGGGACTAAGATCCGGGGAGTTGCCTTGCTACAGATCCAAAATTTCAATGTAATGATCTCCGAGCCACTTCATTATCACTCTTGCATAGTGACATGGTGCTCCATCATGCAAGAAAATGCACTGATCATCACCAAATTGCTCCTGGATCATTGGGAGTTGTTTCTCTTGCAAGACGGTTTGATACCATTCTTTATTCATGGCAGTGTTTTGGGGCAGAATTGTGAGAGCCTACCTTGGATGAAAAACAATCCCACACGCAAGTCATTACAGATGGTCTAGGGATGCTATTGGCACGATACATGGTAATTTTCACCTTTTTTTCTCAGGACAATCGATTTTCCAGATACCCAAAACAGGGCTTCATCAGAAAATATTCTGCTGTCCAATCCTTGACATTAGGCCATTGTCCTAAAGTCTTGGCCTCACTCTGTGTGCAGATGCACTGACACCCACCGGCTAGCAATATTGAGCAAGTTTGTGACATAAGGTTCACTGGTGGTGACACGATTCTGTAGCCGACTCGGAAACGGTCCTGGCACCTGCTGGGCACTCTGGGACGTCCTGAAGCCTTCTTTACTGCAGTTAAACCTTTCTACTTCAAGTTCTTGATAATTTGGTAAACGGTTCTTTCAGATGCATTATTCTTTGCAGAAATCTTCTGAGCAGGTATCTTCTTTACTTACAAGATTGATAATATTAGAGAGAAAATTATAACCATGCAACCGTCTACTACAGTATCGCATCAGATAGTGCGTTGTAGTCTCCCTGAGGAAAAATTCCGTTCATTCATTGCTATGGGAGGAAGAATTGTCTAAACTCGTTAAATCATCTAAATCGACAACATGTATGTTAGACCCTATACCGACTAAGCTGTTGAAAGAGATGCTTCCAAAGGTCATAGATCCTCTTCTTAATATCATTAATTCATCTTTGTCCCTAGGATATGTACCGAAAACTTTTAAGCTGGCTGTTATTAAACCTCTTATTAAAAAAACACAACTTGATCCTAGAGAATTTGTCAATTACAGGCCGATCTCGAATCTACCTTTTCTATCAAAATTACTAGAAAAGGCAGTATCCTCACAACTATGTTCCTTTTTAGAAAGAAATGATATCTGCGAGGATTTCCAGTCAGGATTTAGACTGTACCATAGTACTACTGAGACAGCTCTCGTTAGAGTTACAAATGATTTGCTCTATATCATCCGATCGTGGTTGTATCTCTCTATTAGTGTTACTCGATCTTATTGCTGCATTTGATACCATCGACCACAATAATCTTTTAAATAGACTTGAAAATTATGTTGGCATTAGTGGAATTGCATTAGCATGGTTTAAATCATACTTATCTGACCGTTATCAGTTTGTAGCAGTAAACGAAGAGATGTCTTATCGATCAAAAGTTCAGTATGGCGTACCACAAGGCTCAGTACTACCGTTGCTGTTCACTCTGTACATGCTACCCTTGGGAGATATCATTAGGAATTAGTTTTCACTGTTATGCTGATGATACTCAGCTCTATATTTCTTCGCACCCCGACGAAACGCACCAATTCACAAAATTAAAGGAATGTATAGCTGATATAAAAATTTGGATGACTAGTAATTTCCTACTACTTAACTCTGAAAAAAACAGAGATTCTAATTTTTGGCCAAAAAAACTTCCTCACTTAATAACCTAGAATACTGTCTAACACTTGATGGCTGCTCTGTCAAGTCTTCGTCGTCGGTTAGGAACCTGGGTGTGCTCTTTGATACCAATCTTTCATTTTAAAGTCACGTTTCTAGCATCTGTAAACTGCATTCTTCCATCTTAAAAATATATCTAAATTACGACATACACTTTCAATGACAAATGGGGAACAGTTAGTTCATGCGTTCATGACATCAAGGCTAGATTATTGTAATACTATTATGGGTGGTTGCCCTGCACGCTTAATAAACAAACTACAGCTGGTCCAAAACGCAGCAGCTCGAGTTCTTACCAGAACCAGGAAGTATGACCATATTAGCCCGGTTCTGTCAACACTGCATTGGCTCCCTATTAAACATCGTATACATTTTAAAATATTGCTGACTACCTACAAAGCACTAAATGTTTTAGCTCCCCAGTACTTGAGCGAGCTCTTAACGCATTATAGTCCTTCACGTCTATTGCGATCTCAAAATTCTGTCCAGTTGATAATACCTAGAATATCAAAATCGACTGCTGGTGGTAGATCCTTTTCCTATTTAGCACCAAAACTTTGGAACAGTCTCCCTAACATTGTCCGGGAAGCAGACACACTATCAGTTCAAATCTAGACTAAAAACACATCTCTTTTACCTGGCATTCACATAGAACATTATACATTTCTATTATTCAAATCAGTTAAATGATTATTAGGCTGCATAGATTAGGTCAGCTGGTACCGGGGACACTTCCTACAACAACCAATGTACTCGTTACATCATAAGAAGAATGGCATCTACGCTAATGATAGTCTTTCCATTAATTTCCGAGGTTTACTGAAGTCAGCCGGATCCGGGCCGTATCCAGATTAGACGTGAACCTGCGCCTGGACACGACCACAACGCATCCCTGAAGTGCCAGCCTCATCAGCCCTGTGAAGGCCTCATGGACACCTCAACAAACTCATCTCCATACCGGAGTGATGACTCCAACCTCCAACCAGATGGAACTGGATAAATATTGTGAATATTCTGATCCAATCTGACTTCTGACCTGTAATGTTGCCTGAATCATAATCATACACTATTCGTTTGTTCGCCAGAGGAGAACTGGCCCCCGACTGAGTCTAGTTTCTCCCAAGGTTTTTTTCTCCATTCTGTCACTTGGAGTTTTGGTAGCCTGGTAATACCAAACTCTGCTACTTCGCTTTGCTTCGTAGACAGAGTCTGGCATGGCATAATTAAAAAGTGTTTTCTTTCTCGAGGGGGGGCGCTTGTCTGAAGTATAAAATCATTGGTGACCCGTAACCCAATCACATAACGTTTGGTTATGATGCGTGTTATTCGCCAGCTCAGCCGCATCGAACTTCCACTGTAAACACATGTATGATGCGAAAACGAAACCATCGAGCGAAATACCGGAGTGAACATGGCTGACCGAGTTTTGCTGCCTCCTTAACCTGATCCTCCATGAGTGCAACCAAGGGGGACACAATCACAACTATCGCCTTGCCGGCCTTTGGCCTGCCCAGTTTCTCGCTGACGATCGGTAATAGTTGATAAATTAAACTTATCCCAAAACCTGTCGGGAGTAGGGCCACAACATAACCTCCATTCAAAATGTTTAACAAACACTCTTCTTGTTCGGGCTTCAGTTTGCAAATGCCGGGAATATTCTCCACAACAAAGCGAATTGCATCCCGTGTCTCCATATCCGCGGTCACAATCTTAAACTCGGTGCTTAGCGTCTACGTCACGGCTCTCAGCCCACCCTCTGTTCGTTGATTGGCCGGCTGTTTTCAGGCCGGAGGAAAACTGAGAGACATGTCGATGTCTCAGGGTGCTTCTCAATTCTTATTTGTGCATCCTCGTTTCCTTTCCTCGCGTCTCAGCTCCACCCCCTGCAGGATGCGAGGGAAGGCTGCAAGGAAAGAAGATGAGGACGGAGGAATCGAATGAAAGTTTTTTTTATACTTTGGAATACTTGATCACTCAAGCGTCACTTCACTGCGTCATCAGCAGCGCTCAGAGGATCTGCCCTTAAGTTGTTGAAGTTTGGTTATTTAAGAAATTAGTAATAAATAATAATAATAAAGCAAGATACCCTGTTGAAATATGTGAGATGTGTGGTTTATATAAACTGCAAAGGTAAAGTATAAATTAAAATGATTGTGACCGACGTGAAGGGGGAGGAGAATTTATATGTGCGTCACGTTTAGTCGATAAAACACTTCTGCAAAGCATGCAACTGTGCATCCTCGCTCATAGCTCCTCTGGAAGCCTCCTCACTCCTCGATCCTCGCGGTGCAATTAGAGAATTGAGATGTCCTTCAAGATGGCTGAGCTCGATCGGTTTCCGGGTCATAGGATGGAGGACGGAGGATCGAAGAGACGAGGAGGGATATTGAGAAGCACCCTCAGACTGAGTACAGAAGCAAACTGAAATAGAGCGGAAGTACGAAGTCTGACGCAGTCAGGCTAGAGTTTTGGTTCCTTGCCACTTTTGCCTTGGCTTTTGGCTTGCTTAGTTAGGGACATTTAATATTCAACAATATTATTGATCAGCCTTTCTTCAGGTGCACGATGACGCAATTTTCTTCTAGAAACAAACTTGTATTAATTTCATGTTATCACTGTGAAGCTGCTTTAATACAATAAAAAGCGCTATATAAATAAAGGTGACTTGACTTAAGATAAGTTTGCTGGGAAAGTTACGTTTGCTTGTAAATACTTTCTTTTTAAGGAAAAACTGTGATATAACAATATTTTTATTTTCAATTGAGCACATGAAAGGAAATGCATTCAGCAGCTTGAAGACACAATACAAATATTTCCAGTTGCTAAGATTATTACCCCTGTGCAGACAGGTATAACAGAACTTTAAAAAAAAAAGACTAGTATGTCCCATTTCAACAGGGTCAAAAAATAAATCCTTTTCACATGTGGACAAACTACGCAGTATTTTCACAGCCATTGTGATCTTAGTAAAACACAGAAGAAACACATCAATAGCTTTACAACTTTCTCAAATCCACTCTATCATCATCAGGCTTTTACTGTATGTGCTTTTATCATTAGAAAGCAAAACTGATGAAAAGTGCCACAGAAAAAAATCGGACTATTGATAACTGTACAATTTAACATCACACGTGACACCTCTTTTATCGAAGTGCTTCTGTGAAAGTAATCTTTTTTATTTAAAGAAATGTTTATTTTAAATGTGAATAAAAAGATTTAAAAAAAAAAATATATGGTTGCAAGAAAGCAAATGAAAGGAAAGCAGCCAGCCTATGCAAAGCTATATGTAAAACCTGCACATAAATCAAACGACCAAGGCAGATGTTGGTGAACACAGTGCATGCGTTGACTATGTTGTGAAATAAAAAAATAACTAGTTTAATATAATTGTCATGGGATCACTGACTTTCACTTTCTTCATTAAACTTGACCTCAACAACCTCACAGGTAAACATTTCTGAGTGCAACAGCCTGCAGACTTATAAGTTGTTATTTTTTTAAAGGGGTTTAACGAGGTTAAACCATGTTTAAGGGGAAATGTGTGCTTGGATTTGTGTGTGATCAATATATATATATATTTCCTTGGATTTGTGTATATATATATATATATACACACACAAATCCAGGTAAACATTTAACAGAATCAAACATTTCCCCTTAAACATGATTTAACCTCTTGATAATGATTTGCAAAAAAAAAAAAAAAAGAAGAAGTTTGTTTTTCATTTATTTCGTATTAGAATGCACATATAAGCACTTTTTTAACATCCTGAATACAATTTTCAAACTGATTTTTTGCAACATATAGTAGCCTATAAACACATTTTTTAAATTAAATACTTAGAGTAATTCAAGTATTTAGAAAATTAAAGTATTTAGAAAATAACCTATAAGCACCTAATGACACGCTTAAGCACACCTGACAATATTCAGCTCACACATTTTCTCAATAACATTGGATCAGAACAGATAAGTCCGAGAGAATAAACTGAATTTTTAAGTACCTTACCTTGCTGAAAAAGTAACAAAAAGTTGATAGTGAAATCCAAATCAGTCTCTAAAACTTTAGCACTTTTCAACAGTCTCTGCACGTGAAGTCATGCTGAGACTTAAATCCGCGGATTGAATATTAATAAGGCGGTAACAATGAATGAGCTTTTCATTCCTCGTCGCTTTTATATGGAGCGACACCAATGCAGTGAGCCGTGAAGTGGCTGTTCCACTCCTCTCCAAAAGAGGGCGACATTCATAGTGTTTCTAACCATTAAAAAACACGAGATGCTACCTGACACACAAAATTAATATTCGTCTAATATGCAGTGACTGTAAATGCACTATATCCTGCCTATTGAGAACTGCTGCAGAAAGTAGCTTATTAATAACGTGTAACGTCATTCGAAGCCCATGCCGGAGCTCATTTTAAAAAAAGAGCCCCATGTATGATCTCAGATATATCTTAGATTAGTAATTAAATTAACTCATTCCTTTATTTACATTTGCTCAAAAATATAGGAATGTATACAACATGTAGGCATATAATGAGCAAACAAAAACAAATCAGTAATAAGGAAGAAAAAAGAGCATTTATATAAATTGAAATGAAACGAGAAATTTATATTCATTTATGGGTTATTTTATGTTACTTTATGTATTTCAATATAGCCAGTTTAAGGTGAAATGTAAACAAAAATGCAATGTAGCCTAATGCAAATGTTTTTCTTATGCTGTTTACATTTTGTGGATGTACTATGTACCAAGTCATATTTATTTATAGAATATGAATAATTAATAGAGAATTTATAAAACTTTTTTTCTTTTTTAAATAAGCATGGAGATTCAAAGTACTATAACAAGACACTGCATATTTTCTAAATGTATTGTTTTATTGAAATGTAACATTCAGCTTCAAATCTTGCCAAGAAGAGGTAGATGATGGGCAGCAAAAAGAAAACGTGTAGCTTACTATATTTTCAGTTGAAATATTGCAGAACATCCATTTACCACCTGCTTGGCTTTACAGCACTGTTGGTGATTTCCAATGTTCCATAGTTAATTAATTACTGAAGAAGACACTGATAGGCCTCCAGACTCCAGACAAGGCCATAGGGAAGATGGATTTTTACTCCATTGATTTTTATTCAGGCTAGGTTAATTTTTAGCAGATAATTTCTGATTAGGCACATACCTGAACGTCTTTCAAAAGCTGCTGAACATATCCTTGAAGTCCATTTTGTTAAACTGTAAAATAAGCAGCCTCAGAGCAAGTAGCCTAAGCCATTCATGATCTTAGGATGCTCTTGAAATTGAGCAACGGGACAGGAAGGGCAGTTGTCAGAGATGACCCAGAGGCCATATTTACTTCTCAGGATGAAATGCGAGAAACAGTTCCAACATCAATATTTTCTTTAGCTCTTAATAGTTTTTGTTGGGGAGAAAAAAGAAAGGGAAAAAAAAGTGCTGGTCACATGATCATTAAGAGGGCGGGGCTAATGGTTCTCTTGAGGAGTTCGTTCGTGGTGAGTAACACAAACACAGACAAAAACAAAACTGTCGAGCAAAAGCAGCTGTATACGTTAATGCCTGTCTTTAATTTTAGTGTGAGCATATTTGTAACGTCCGTTTATTCATTCATGTTTTGACCATTTTTCATGGCTATGGCTCATTGTGCATCGCATCTTGTGTTTATTGTTGAGTTAGCAAGCTAGCCTGCTGGACGTTAACGTTACTCGCTGTACAATGAGAACCGTAGAGAATGTATTTACATTCCTTTAATTATAAATCTTTGTTCATTTTATGCTTTAGTAATCAGTATAGTCACTGTTTTGTAAAGAATTACATTTAGTCTTTAAAAATAGAACGATCTCCTAAAGTACACCGAGGACAATCTGACGATAGTCATCTTCATGTCGCTGTTGTTGTTTCTCGCATCTTCAATTTCTAGCTCGAAAAACATGGACCAAAAAATACCATACGATGACTATCAACTGCCAGTAGTGTTTCTTCCGTCCTATGAGAGCCCTCCTGCATGGATCCCTCCACAAGAGGTGCTTCAACACTATTAATGCATGTTTTCATCTTTTCTTTTGTGATCATATTGATCTAATTTATATTTTTCTTCCTAATAATCAGAGGATACATCACCCTGACTACAACAATGAGCTCACTCATTTCCTACCTCGCACTGTAGTCTTAAAAAAGCCCCCTGGAGCACAACTGGGCTTCAATATTCGTGGAGGAAAGGCGTCGCAGCTCGGTATATTTATTTCAAAGGTGAGTTGTGTCAATTAAAACCTTCTTTGTTTATCAAAAGAACTGCCTTCATCTTGGTCTTGTTCAAAATGTCTTGACAGGTGGTGCCAGATTCAGATGCCCATAGGGCAGGACTACAAGAGGGTGATCAGGTGCTTTCTGTCAATGATGTGGACTTTCAAGACATTGAGCATTCAAAGGTAAGGCTTGATATGTCTGTCCAAGAGACAGAAACACGCTTTTATTTCCTCCTCTAATCTGTTTTTGATTTCTCCTAGGCTGTGGAGATTTTAAAGACCGCAAGAGAGATTTTGATGAAGGTCCGATACTTCCCTTACAGTGAGTATTATCCTTCCCTTGAGATACAGACTTGATGTTTTCTCTGTTGTTCTTTTCCTTCTATTCTAGGTCTATCTCGTTTAGCTTATTTTACTGTTAACTGATTCAATTGGAGTACCTGACATAAATTAGTGTTCTGCATCTGTTTTTCTAGATTACCAACGGCAGAAGGAGAGGACTGTACACTAGGTGGCAGAGCTGACATTCATGACTGAAGCAGTGAGTGACGCAGCTGATGAGGCATTGGTGTGTCAGCCAAACTTTCATCTTCTCTGCATCATCTTCCTCCTACTAACTATTGTCTCTGACTAAAAGACTGCTCAAAGAAATCATCTTCAAACGCGAACATGCCTGATGATTCAAAGCTTCTTCACCCATTTAGGTCAGTTTTAGGCATCTGTGTTTTGAGCTGCATAAGTTTTGAAGTCTCTCATCCCATTCCTCTGGGAAAATAAGCATATTCTATGGGATATATCATGCATATAAAAAGAAAACATGGTAGAAATATTATTTATTGAATTAAATAATTATATAGGGCAAAGGGTACATCATGAATAAATTATGATCTGCTATTAATATCAACTGATGTCCTGCTGACAAACACATAGCTACTGATTAACTAATTGTCATTGAATCAATATGCTAATGCAAACAGTGCTGTTCAGGTGCAAATACTTTATGCTTATTTTTTAAATAAACCTGTATGGAGAAAAAGCTTGGAGGGTGTGTGTGTGTAAAATGAATACATTCTCAGATTTGGTAACTGAAGTTATGATGTTAAGTAGTGTGGCTAAATGTTAATATATTGCATCAACTAGTGGTACTATAAATATAAAAAGTCCACATTTTTTTAATTACATTATTTTATTACACAAAATGTAAGTTTACCTTTTACTGTGTCACAAGCTCAATGGAACAGAAGGCAGTTCATATGCAAATATAAACCTATCAAAATGCAACATTATTATTGGACGAAATAAAAGAAACGGTCTTCAAAAGATATTTTGAACAATTTATTTAAAATTTTTGAAAGTATAAAACTTTATTACCCTTTAGTGAGTTAGGACTTTATATACCAGTATATGAAATTCAAGTTCTCAAACACAAATTTTCATATCCATCCATCCTCAGAAAGAAAAATATCATGTCATAAATCTGGGTAACTCTGCCACTTATAGTGCAAATGTCTTTGCATGGATCCACTGGTGTCACGTTGTTAACATGCCTTTTTCTTTCATGTTCAAGGGCCAATCACATATTTGAGAAGTACAGAACAGCTAATTTCATCTGCCTTCTGTTTTCCTCTGCCTGTTACAGGCAAATGAACTAATACCACTTCAAGTAATAAATCTTGAGGTAATACCACTTTGTGTCTTGGACTGCTTTGGTCATATTACAGGGCCATTACACAGGTTTTCTCCCATGGTTCACATGCCAATACAGACAAAGCTCTTTGAAAAAGCACAGACACAATTACACAAACATAAAAAGGATGACATCGCAAGGAACCTACCCCCTACCACGGAGATTTAAAATAAGGATTAAACATGCTTGACCATATTCATAAAGAAAAACCATCTATTTACTTGCATGTCAATACAATCATTTAGGTGTAGCTTCATCATAACCACTTAGTAATAAATTACAGGTCAAAAAGGTCTCATTTAAGACAATGAACCACCTTCAAAAGAATTTCAAATTAAATTGAGTAGAGCTGCATAGTATAAAGAATTTTCCTTGTTCAAGTAAGCATCATGTCACGTGCGATGCCCTAAGAAACCCAGACATCAATAAAGGAATGTGTAGCACAGTGATTGTAAACTCTTACTCTGTGAGCGGGAGGGAGGAATGTTGACATTAACTAGCTCTAAGTGGGGTAAGAGACTGATCCTGTGACGTGGACCTTTTCTTTGAGCCGTTTTAGCTGCTGTCTTCATTCTCTTGAACATCCCTGGATGAGCTCTCATCCACGTTCTCAAGCGAGTCTCCGCGCTGGATGGACAGCTGTGCTGGATCCATCATGGGCAGTTCACTCTGTATGGGGTACAGCCACGGCTTATGATCTGGAGAATTTGCTGCTTTCCATGCAGGGTAGCTCTGACCGGCTTTATGAACGCTTCTTAAGACCTGTGGAATGACAGAAGAAGGTGAAGGAGTGGCACGAGTATCAACGGAAGTTACACTGAACTTTTTTTCAGTCTTGTGTAACCCAAACAGTGTACTGGAATCCAGTTTTACCTCATTTTCAGGCTGTGCAAGGACTCCGATTGCAGCAAGTCTTTTTGCTCAAGCATAGTTATATAAATAAACGGTGTTTCTGTCTGGGTCTTCAGAATTTTTGGCAGCACAAAGTGTCAGTGTGTGTGCGTGCAATACTGCTTATAAACTCTGACTTCAAAACTAAAGGTAATGGGCTTTGTTATTTTGTCAAACAGTATTAATAGATAGGAAAAAAAACACTTAAAACACAAATAATCCAAATAAAATCATCAGCACCCTCCTTTTAGACATGGTTTTAATATGGTTGTTCCATGTAAACACATACACGTGACGTGTGTGTATGTATATGAAATAAAAACAATATGAAATGTTTTCAACATAAATAAGAAATGTTTGAGCATCAAATCAGCTTATTAGAATGATTTCTGAAGGATCATGTGACACTGAAGACTGGAATAATGATGCTGAAAATTTAGTTTTACCATAACAGGAATTACATTTGAAAAATATCTTAAAATAGAAAACAGTTTATTAAACTAAAAATATTTTAGAATTTTATCACATAAATGCAGCCTTGATGAGCATTAGAGACTTTTCACAAACGTTAGTGTGTATGTTAATCAAATCGTAAACCTGGTTATTGATCAGTGGAAAGACAAACACCTCAGTTTTCAATAATAGTGTATAACACACAAAGTGTGATGTATAGACTATGTTATCAGTGTGCCCTTTGGACAGAGATACCATCTGGTAACACTGCAAACAGCCCTACCACATGCTGTAATTCCATACAAAACTATGAAACCAACAGCAAAAAAGCCACAATTCAAAAACAAGACTGACTTCATGTTCCCAATCAGAAGAACATCTTCACCATAGTTATCTTTAGATATCAATCTGAACACTTGATGAGGGCTGAAGCATTATTAGAGGCGTTTCTAAAAACTGTTAAGTCTAACTGTGTCAGTCATAATCACAAATGATTAATAAAGAGGAAGAGATTAGCATTTAATAGGAGCCTAAGTGATGCGCTCTTCTGTAAAATGAAAAGAATGACTGTAGTCATGCAGCCTACAGACCGAACAAGATAAACGAGTTTCACTTTGGCACAGCAAGTGCTGCGTGAGCGTCTTCAGTACAAGATATTCCAGTAGGTTACCATAGTAACAGTTATGATTTCACAAACCTTAAACACAGACCCACATACAAAGATCCTCGCATCCTCAAAGAGTATAAACGACAGAAACAGCAGTAAGAGACTAAATGTTAACTTACTTTTGGAGCCAGGACCTGAGATGCTTTGTTGACAACCCACTTTGGAAGAGACCCTAAAAGGTAAAAAAAATGCTTATAAAACAGCAACAAATTAAAGTCCTCCAATGTAAATGAATGATGGGAGCGAATCGGTTCATACCTCTGGGATCAGCCTGTGAGAGGTATGTGAAAGTGCAGCTGTTGGGCCCTGTTGGTTTGAACAGGTAACCCGTCAGGAGGGAAACGGCCCTCACCAGATCCTTTCGTGGGGGATATTTCTAAAATGAAAACAAAGCTTTATTACAGTATTTGTATAATTGATGTAGTATTTCATTGTATTATTTATCATTATAAAATAATGAGAATAATGTTCAATGTTAAAATAATGTCTCCTACAATGATATGAATTTGGATGGGCGAAAACTTGAAAACAGTAATTATTTTTGCAATTCCATTTGACCTTTAAGAAAATCTGATATTTCAAGGTCTCTTGCTTTATCTAGACATTCATTAATAGAAGGTGTAAGTAAATAAAAGACGTACCGGATGTTTCACTGAGAAGTTAATGATCACATACTCATTTTCAGACGCCTGCCATGAGCGCAGGGTCACCACATCTCTGTTCTTCAATGGTTTCGGACAAAGCCCTGTGAATAAAGGAGGGGAAAAATATTTATATGACATATAGGCCCTTAAACAAACGCAACTTCACTGCCTAAATAGGGCGTAGAATTTAGTAGGGACGCTAGGGACGTGTCCCTACCAATATCTAGTGACACTGATATATCCCTAGCAATATTTTCGATCAAAACTTTAAATATATTAAATATTGATGTCCCCGTCCCCACCAATTTCAAAATCAAACCTACACCACTGCTAAATTCACACAAAAGCATGGTCCCAGGAGGCTTATCTTCAGTACTGTACTGTGATAAGCCACTGCACTGAAGCAATCACATTGTTAGGTGAACTACTTACAAAAGCCCCAACAAACTACTAGAATAACCATAAGACATGAAAGAGGTCTTAAAAACGGACAGAGATTTAAAAGATTACATGACTCACAGGAATAGTAGCCCACGTCCGCATTGGGAGCCAGGCGAGCAATGTCAAAACTCTCAAGCATCGTAGGATCCCATGACTTCCGGTACTGACTGTCATGAAGCACGTCATACATGGTAGCAGCCGATACATCCTTTATGTTCATTCTACACTGTATTGGAAACAAATGCATTTGCATTAGTGTTGTTATGGCAGCAGTACACACAGAACTGGACATGTAAATTAAACTGAAATGTAATAGAGAGAGAGAGAAAAAAAGAAATTGTGATCTACTGGGGGTCCATAGAGAGGATATGTAAACAATTGTACCATTAAATCATGTCTAACCAATGACCCATTAAGCATTTCACGATGTAATAAAATTAATGTTCCTAATAAAAGTTATATATATTATATATATATGCCCCTGAACGGTCTGGTTTGGGGACCCTGCTGTAAAGTTTGAAACCACTGGTATAAATTAATTTAAAAGGTAACATTGACACAATAACTTTTAAAGACAAATCAAAACAAAATATGGTCATACACACATATCACAGTAGTTAAATGTAGGCAAACTTTATCTTACCTTGATTTTGTGGACTTTGGATAAGTTCACCTTGTTGCTGGTAGAAGTAGATAAAGGGGGCCCCTCGACCCATACCTCCATGTCATTCTTATCATACTTGTTGTGCCAATTCTCGGTGGACAAGCATTGTCTTTTGAACTCATTAAACATGAATTCATCTGGAATGATTCCCGAACCGCGAGACATAACTGAAACAACAATTTCACCAATAAATTTCACCGCGAGAATTACAGATCTTGTACCGAGGCTCAATAACTTCGCTCTGCTCGCTAAGTATGATGTGGTGTTCACAGATTAACATTTCAAGCTCGACAAGATTTTTCTCACAAATTCCTCACCTGGCGTCAACGCTTGCGCATGGAAAAAACTCGTCACCACTTCCGGGAGTAGAACAGGTGTATTACAACACTGCAAGGTGCGCAGCTAGTCAGTCAACTCTGAACAACAGTGATTTAGCACACTGACATGATCTTGATTTATACCCCAATGGCTTTTATGTACCCAAGTGAGAACTGTTGACTTGAGACAAACTGGCACAAACTGGGTGTGTCGGACCGCCCATATTGATTGGTCATTCGGGTGCGGGTCCATGGTCTCTCTCTGCAGCTGCAATGATATACATGGTTAATTCATAACGGAATCCCAAGACGAGCTGTAATTATGTGAACCCCTCCTTTTGTTCACGACCGAAACCTCTCTTCAAATCACCTCCACAGGAACAACATTCAATAGGCGTGTGCAATGTGCCATTAATAAGAAACTGAATTTCATAGTTGTTTCTGTTCTTTGTGTTGTGGACTATGGTACCAACAGTGAGTGACCAAAGAGAACTTAAGCGTTTAAAAACATGAAACGCTTTAATAAGATTATTTAACCTTTTGCTTACTTATACAGTATACATAAATATTCTTATATAAACAGAATACTGGTCTCAGCTTATCACAGACATAACACACTATCTGTATCTGCAACTTAAACTTTTTTATTTATGAAGATTTGTCATATTAATTATATATATATATATATAGTTTAATATTTATCTTAGTTTTTGTGTGTGTGTGTGTGTATATATTATTAATGTGTTTAACATGTACATGAAAATTTAAAGGGCCTGGTGTCTCAAGTAAATTAGCCTATTCATTTGTTGCCATTGCAAATAGGTGAGATCAAGTAATCCACAAAAGTTCCTGTATATAATGATTCGGTAATGTAATTATATTATGCATCAAGTCTGTTTCTAATACTCAACACTATGTTTATAGGCCTATACAGGAACCAGAAGCAGCACAAACAGCAAATCTGGTGAAATATCTTTTATTCATGTGATACATTTTGGTGTCTCTTTAACCGTCCATTTTTTACAGCATATAATAATAGTACTTTGTCACACAAACTTAGCTAAACACTATTAGACAGCGTATTTCAAACAGACCAACACACTTCAGAATAGCACACAGCTGAGTATTCAGTGAGTGACACGTGATAGAGCTGTTCAGGAGGGTTTTCACTCTTATTTATTTCATTTCCTACATATCAAACCATAGTAAATGTTAATGTTTAAAACACACTTGATGCCCTTTTTAAGTCTTAGTGATGAAAGGATTTGTCGGTTTACAGTTGAACGAGAGGAAAAGCGACAGTGCTGGGGGGCTTGGTGATACCTCTCCAGCAAATAAAAGCCCATTCAAGCTATACTGTTGAAACCCTGCATTACAGATGGGGCGTGAAAGTCTTTAAGAGTGGCGCGATTGTGACACGACTAGGTCTTTGTGATACAGTAGCCAGGCAGCAATGCAAATTATACATCAAACTTTGATTCCCACACATTGCTAACTGCCATTCCCGTCAAGCATACAACACATTGAGATAACTGCTATACTAGAGATACTAACTAGTGAGATAATAAATAAACACATGAAACCAACAGTCTTACGACGAGCAATACCAAGACGTGTCTGTACACTAAGCGATAGCCGTGTTGAAGGAAGAAATCTAAATGTCCTGTTTAACAAAACCTCATTATCTTTATGCAATGTTAATAGGCTCAAGCAAACCACAGCACTGTGGCCTGATTTGGTGCACCATGACAACCAAACAAGCAAGGCATTTTGTGTTAAACTGTCTCTAAACTACATGCGGTCCCTACACTTGCGCAGCAAAAACAAGACAGAAAATGAGCAGAATTAGTGTGAATTGCTGATGCTTTCCATATCCAAGCTCAGAGCGACGTTACGATAGTTTTGTTAGTACGTACACGTTTTTACAATTAACGTTAGGTTTTGTGACTACGGTCGTGGATAAGTCATTAAATATCTTAGGTTTTGAATTTGAACTAAATTAAATAGTAATTTTCCCTTTTCTAAGAACATTTAATCCAATTTTTCCCCCCCCACAGCTCAATACATTCTACTTCCATGCAACCCTCCAAAGATTTCGGTATATAAAATTAGCCTGTCCAGAATGAGGCTTATCGCAAACAAAACTGCTAATTTCTTTGTCCATACATGTATATATCCTGAAACAAAACAACTTTAAAATGATATCTGGTCCCTAATACCATATTTAACATGGAAGCATCCAATTATACAGAATATTGTGTCCATGGTGATATTTCACGACAAAATTGAAGAGATTCGTTCTGTATCTTTCTTTTAAATAACTTCTGCCAAAAAACACAAACAAAATAATAGTGTAATGTTCATGTAAAAAAACAAAGTTAATTTTTTTTATCTGAAGCAGTAACAGCCAGAAATTCTTCCTCCAGTGAAATTAAAAAAGAAGGCAAAAAAGGCCTAAAAATTATAACATCAGCCCCAGCTCTGAAACATGTTAACTTCACAACTATGATGGCACTGATGTGTGAAAACTTAAGAGCATATGAGCTTAAGTCAGTCTGCAATCCCATATAATGCCATGCAGCCAGAACAGATGAGGATCTGAATGGTTTTAGCATTTAATTTATGCTGTGATTTGACTTTTTTCGTTAATAATATATGCATTTTTGGAATCCATTTTAATACAGAGTAAAAGCACATCCACACGGTTACTCTGAAAAGTCACTGAGTCGAAGAGAAAGAAAGGGTTCTCCGCTCATGACACGGGGCCGTGAGAGGAGCGAGTGACCACTGAGAGGCAAGCTGTTTGTGTGTGAGGGGGTGGAGTGAGGGGGACGCAGGACCTGGTGGGGGGCCGAGGGTGGTTACTAGCACGAGCAGCTGCTCTCGGTAACGGGCAGCTCTGGAGGCTTCTCCAGTTTGATGTCGATCACTGAAAGTTTGTATCAAGGATCAGTTACTGAGAGACTGGATCATTTGAATAAGCACGTCTTTAGACTTTTCATTCGTTTCTGTTAGACAAAAACGCTGGCAGACAAGCAGACATGCTTATGATCTCCTGCAATCAGGCTATTGTGGACAAACTGACTGACATTTTAATGTGAGAGATGGCATATTTAAGGTGCATGTGAAGGATACTGTCCTCTTTGCTTTTCTCTGGCGTACTATCCATTCCAGGCAAAGCTGCAGCAACACGACGAAACAGCTAGAGAGAAAAAAAAAAATTTAATTACTTAAAAACTCTGCTTTAGCCACATGTACATAAATCAATGCAGGTGTAATATAATACAAAATTGATATCTTATTAGTATGGGAGACTGGGGCTAGTTCTAACCTGTTTTACTCCAGTCAACAACACACGTTGACCTTTTGTGACAATATTTTTTTTGGCATATTGTTATACTGTATATAGAGTAAGTTATATTATAGGCTTTTCAAGTACATCAAAACACATATACAACAAAACCCCATGAAAGGGACAAACCTCAAAAATAAATAATACAAATGTCAAACTCTTGTTTTGGCCAACAGATATTGTAATTAAGTTGTAAAAAAAAAAAAATTACAATATGTAACTCAATAAAATATGCAACTTCGATTTTTTTTTTTTTTTTTACTCACCCAACCAGTATTACAAAAATATTACACAACGGTTTTCACCAACCACTGGATTGATTTAGTAAAGTTTGTTTCTATTACACTGATCTTATTGAGGATATAAGTGTTTCTAATGGGTTTGAGGTCTGATGGTGGAATTGGGCATTTTTTGAGCTCTGAAGATGAAGCCTCTTTTGCTGCAGCATCAGCTTTCTCATTCCCTGGAATTCCACAATGCCCTGGTACCCAACAAAAAAGGATTTTAAAATTCTGTATTATCAATGTTAAAAACAGTTGTGCTGCTTAATATTTTGTGTAGAAACCGTGATTAGTTGTTTTCAGGATTCTTTGATGAAAGAACAGCAATTATTTGAAATCTTTTGTAAAATTCCAAACATTTTTACGGTCACCTGTTTTGATCAATTTAATGTGTTCTTGCTGAATAAAAGTATTAAACCCCAAACTTTTGAACGGTAGAGTGGCTCTTATGACAACTTCCTCATGTGCAACTAGCCCTAGTCTCCCCTATTTAAAAGATATTATAACTTCCAATGGGTAGAGAGGTGAAAAAAAAGGGTAATTTCCGATGACACTAGCATTATGACAAAAAAAGACACCATGACCCACTAATTCTGAAAACAAAAAGCAATACAATATGCTATTAAAAAGCACAATGCACAATGAAATGTCTACATTGAGTCTGTGAATTACAATGGGTGCTAAAACACAGCACATAGAGAAAAATCATTCTAGCGATGCTTGGCCAACATGCAAAGGACATCTGTGACACAGTACATGGGGAGCACTTCAAGCAAACAAAACACACAAAAGAACAGCTTAATAGCACAGGACACCTGTGAATGTGAGGCGAGGGAAGAATGGCTAATGATGGGCGAGGCGGGGAAAGATAGAAACCAAAGAAAGCAGAAGATAGAGTGGTGGAGGGAAGGTGGGGCTTGGCCGTCCTCATTTCTCCGTGATTCTACCTGTTTGACATTGTAGCCAGTCTTTGCGCTGGTTTCAATGAACATGACATTCAGTTCCTTAGCCCTCTGCTCGCCCTCCTCTGTGGTAATCTGTCTGCTCGACCGGAGCAGGGAGGGGAAAGGAAAGAAATACAGACAGACAAAAGAAATGCATCAAGAAGAAGAGAAAGAGACAGAGACTGCCTGAAGTTCACATTAGTAATAGGGAAAAAAAGAGGGATTAGTGTTTTTATAGGACCACAACACAGGTTGAAGAGTTGAGAAATGGCTGAAATCGTAACCTTGAAAAGAGATCACTGCACTGCAGTTCAACAAAAGGGCCATTCACAGGGAACAAATTTTTTTACTTGAGGACAATCCACAACAAAAATAAACACCCTATCAAGGGAAGTGATGATAATGTCATTGGCACTTTGGTCACTGAAATATCCCTCGTTTATTTTCGGCTTAAAGAGTTCATCCAGAAAGGAAGATTCTGTCATCAATTACTCACCCTCATGTCATTCAAAGCCTGTTTCACTTACTTTCTTCTGAACACAAAGATTTACATAGAAGAATGTCCAAGCTTCTCTTTTCCATCCACTTCTATAGTATAGAGCAGAGGTTTACAAACTGTGGGTCGCAGATTGGGAAGAGGTGGGTCGCGCAATCACTATATTGGCTGCAGCTCAATTTATGTTTCATGAGTGACACATACAAACAGGTTGCACGATGAACCAACGTTAAATAGAAAACGCTATATTGCTTAGAGCGATTTAAAGTTAGATAAATATGTCAGTATTGTGTTTCATGTGGTTTCATGAAGCGCTCGCGTGCGACTTGTAATAACAATTTTCACCGTCTCAGAGCGGCTTCGGTTCATTAAGCAGTTTGGTGCGCATTATTAACGAGAAGAAACTCGTTTACTCCAATCACTGCACTGCATTCTGCATGAGATCGCATTACACCGGAGAATTCAAATGTCACGAAAGGCTGATTCAGGTCTGGGCTGCGTTTCCCAGAAGCATCGTGAGCTAAGTTGATTGTAGAGACCATTGGTGGCAATGGTTCTACGATCTACTTAGGCATACGATGCTTTTGGGAAGCGCATTAATCTCTGTCGTCTGTTCAACACAGCGCTGTTGTCTTTCAGAAATATGGTCGTCGTAAGAGTGTGTTGCTTTGTGTTCCCTCGCATACATTTTGATACCTACCAACGCATAAGGAAAATATATACCGGTATGTAAATAGTATTTAAAATGTATACACACGAGCACGAAAGCGTTTTCTGCGCTGAACAACGCAATGAGTTTAACAACACTCGCAGCATAAATATTAGTATTGAAATTCTAGGTCCTGGGCATACTGTCAAATACAATTATTAGTCTATTATTTTTTTATATTCTGATTTTTTGTCATATCAAACCTTTGGTTAAGATTAAGCTTACTTAATCTTTTTCATTTCTTTAAATTTGTTTTGCCATGTTTGGGTAAATCAGTTGAGGCAGCAGACAAAAACTACTCAGTATTCTTCACATTATTTCAACAGCCATTAAGCTACTATTTTAATTCTCAAACTTTTTGACAATGTACCATAAGTTTGTATTGCAATTAAACTTATATGTCATACTATGACACGGAAAAAAACTGCTTTAAAGAGAACTAACGCCTCCCACCCCACATTCATGCTTTAAAATGATTGAGATAGAGATAGATTATTCGTGGGTCCTGGAATGAAAAAGTTTGGGAATCCGTGGTATGCGTGTGACGTCACCGTTGGCCGGAGTGAACGCGCTTACACCCAGCGAGTGGCAGAAAGACTGAGCCGCAGCATTAGCTTTCAGTGTAAATGCTGCGAAAAACACACAAAGCACATCTAAAACTGAAAAGAGATTTGAGATTGACTGTATAAATATATTTGACAAGAAATCTGAGGTATATTTTTACAGGCTGCCGAAAGCTACCGAAAAGAGAAGCAAATGGGTCGCTGCAATTCATAGAAACAACTGGACTCCACGTCCACGCAGCGAAACATGGATTTGCAGTTATCGTTTTGTGTAAGTATGCTGAATTTGGGGGTAAAATCATACCCTATATATTGTATTGTTATATATTGTATTGACAACTCATCAATTAAATATTTACCATCTTATATTATGCATAATTTGATGTTTTTAAATAAACACTGGCTAAAAACTATACAAGTCTTAGGGCTGGACGATATGACGATATATATGACATTGATATAAGTGATCACCCGGATTTAGACCTACCTTTATTGTATTTAAATAAAGGATTTACAAGCAAATTTGCTTTATGTATTTTCCCAGCATCAAAATCAGGCACATATAAATGTCAGGAAACACGATTCCTGGTTGCATGTCAATATCCATGGATCACTGGATCTTTGGTAAGTTGTAAAGAACACTATATCGAGTCCAACCTTTAGTTTAAACTGATAATCCCTCGTTTTACTCGCGTTTTCGCAGTTTCCCCTATTAAAATCCAGTCATTAAGCAGGCTCTTTTGCCACTCAGTCCGGCCGAGGGGGCGTTCCGGCGGGAAAGTGACGTCAATGCATACACAAAAATACATTTTGCTAAACGTCTCCTTTTGTGTTCCACGGAAGAAGAAAACAGGTTATACATGTTTGGAATGACACGAGGGCGATAAATTATGACCGATATTTCAGTATTTTGGGTGAACTATCCCTTTGTCTCTAGACCACATCTGTGGCATTCTTTCAAATTGATCGACTTCCCAGAGACAATAATTTTGACTTTGTAAGATAGTAATGGCCAGACCAAGACTTATGACATTTTCTGTATTGACTTGAGGGAAGTCGAATGATACACGAATGGATTTAGATGTTAGAAAATGTTAAACTGAGGCATACATTGTTAGCTGAAAGTATAATCAACAGGGCAAGATATTTAACAAAAGGCCACACAAGAGGTAGGAGATGTAAAGAACATTGTGAATGACACGTGTTCTAATTCAATGAAAAACTGCTGAGCTTTCTGCCGAATTCCATGGCTGTAGAATCAATGTGGGTGTTATGTCACATTCCTTCCATGTTTCTTTGTGGTATCCTTGATCAGGTAACAACTGACAGGGTTGCTATGTGATTCTATTACAAAAAAAGTATTTGAAATTCAGCAATTTCAAACTGGAATCCATACAATTTTGAGTTTCGAATGAAGGTGAAAATTACCCCTTGTAGATTTTATATCAGGTTCCAGATTGTCACGCAAGTTTGTGGTGTTAAAAGTGACCTCTGTGTGAGCTGTACTCCATGCAATGCTACACTATTGAAAATTGACCCTTTTTGCTCACGAAATTCCCACACCTTTACGTTTATCCTCAATATTAGCCTATTTAAAATGTTGATTTGAGGTGTTGCACATTTTTTGCAAGGATTCTGCTAGGATTTATTACTGTATCAAGCTTGTTTTTACAACGTGAAGACAGTCTCCAAAAAGATTTCTGTGGACATCGACAATATGCCACAGATTCTGTTATACAAGTTAGAACGCTTAGATCTACTCTACAGCTGTATCATGTCACCCACCTGTTTGACGTTATAACCAGCTTTGGCGCTGGTCTCTATGTACATCACACCCAGATCCCGGGCTTTTTTCTCTGCTGCCTCTAATGACACTTGCCTGCCATAATCCATAGTTGAGGTGTGGACACAGTTCAAATTAGAATGGATATGAAAAACAAAAGTAGTAATGGGAAATCAAAAATAAAATTAAAGAGAAAATATGACCGAACAGAAAAGCAACAATGGCACAAATTATTCAACATAACACAACTTAATAAAGAGAAAACTGAACACAAAAATAACAGTGAAACGTGAAGTCTGAGGGATGAACAAAAGATGTGTTCATCAAACTCCTCGAAACTACTGTACCTTTTATCAGCCAAGTCTGTCTTGTTGCCAACCAACATGATAATGACATCACTTCCTCTCTCTGTTCTGACATCATCTATCCACTTTGAGGTTTGCTGGAAGGAGTTGAGATCTGAAGAACAGAAGGAAAAATAAAATGTTATGCATGGACTTATAACAAAGGAAAATTGTCTCTTGTGATCTGCAGGAACTCATTTCAGTGATTGATAAATTGAAAATCAATTTGCAAAGTTCAAATTTGGCAGCGGTTAAAAATACACTTGATTCACTTCAACGACGAGCTTTCTTAGAAGAAAGTGTGCAAGCAGACTGTTAGAATGAAGTTCAACAAAACAGAGGACGGTTAAGTTAAAGCACAGGAAATGTCAATGCTCATCGAGCTCAAATAAGAGAGAAGCATGTTCAATCTACTTTTCATTTAATCTGAATGAAATAATAAAAACAGCATTGTTCCCAAGCAACCATACTAAGATGAACTGCCATGACCTAGAAGCAGCTGCTGAATCGTGCTAACTGTGCCCTGAGAGCATAGATCCCTGCTGACCCAATGAGTGAGGCTCAGACTCACTGGTGATGTCATAGACCACCACAGCAATAGTGGAGTCTCGGATGTAGCTGGGAATGAGGCTGCGGAAGCGCTCCTGCCCTGCAGTGTCCCATAGCTGGAGCCGAACCTGATGGACCAGCAAACCGTGGTGTGCAAAGAAAACAGGGGAAAGAGAAAGGCAGAACAGAGAAAAGAAATAGTATAAAGAGAGGATAGAGCCAGGGAGCAGGATTAGACGAATAGGACAACATCAAAGAAGCAAAACATGAAGGAAAAAGAGAAATGCACCTACAGAATAGACCAATTTTTGCTTCTGTGCTTATAGATCATAACCACAAGGTTTTAGGAATCTGAAGGCATTTCTCCATTCCTGCTCTCTGAATGACGCTGCTTTCTGCAAGATGCTTTGCAAATGGCACTGCTTATGCACAAGTATTGCTGGACATGTTTTCAGTCTAAACAACATACTTTATGGTTTTGAAATATTTGTAAAAGCTCATAAAGACACAAAAATGGAAATTTTGCTAGAATTTACTCACCCTTATGTTTTTCAAAAAACCTGTATGACTTTCTTTCTTTTGCAGAACACAAAAAGAAAGTATTTTGAAGAATGCTTTAACTATTTATCCATATAAATAGTATAAAAGTTAATGGGGTCCAAATCAACACTTTGTATGGACAAAAAAAATGTTTTTCCTAAATATCTTTTTTTTGCGCGTTCAATACAATAAAATACAATATAAATTATATCTAAAACTGTTTTCCAGCAGATAAGTTAAATAAAATAAACTAATTCTAAATTAATTCTGCTCAGGTGTAAAAACCATACTAAAAAGATACGTCTTCAAACATTCAATGTGCAGTAAAAGAGAACTCAAAGAAAAGGCCCTATCAGCATTTGATTTTAATCTAGCTTTAGGAACAATGAATACCATCTGAATAAATGGTCTCAACTGTTTAGCATTTTGATTGAGCAATATTTGAAATGTCAGAAGAATTAAAGTTATACAGGTTTGGAATGACATGAGGGTGAGAAAATTATAACAGAATTTACATTTCTTACATCCCTGTACTACGCATTGTTAAAACTGATTTTTTTCCATCTAACTTTGTTTAACTTTACCAGGAGCGCTCAAATAAACCAGCAAACTTATAAAGCTACATGAGTGCCATTTACTCAACTTGACCCCACCATGTGGTGAAGCAGGAGCACTAGCTACCTACTTGCTATATCATAGACCACCACTGCGGCTGCTGAGTCTCTGATGTAACTGGGAATGAGGCTACGGAAGCGTTCCTGCCCAGCAGTGTCCCACAGCTGTAGCCGAATCTATGAACGTCCATGCAGCACAACAGGCATGGGGACCCATTCAGCACCCAGCCATGGAAGAGAGTGGGGTGAGGTGGACAAAGACACAACCAAACTTAAAAAGGTGAAATCAAAATAAATGACAAACTAATGACATAAGTGTGATGAGCTACAAGCATGCGCAAGGAATTACGTAAATGATAACTGTGATGAATCTGTGACAGACAGTGAAATCACCTGCTGGACTAGCCCTATTTGGACGTTAAGAGAAATGCGTCATAGAGACAAAGGCATACTTTGTGATTTTAATCCTGTCTGAATCTGCCATGTCTGTGTATTTTCTCACACAACCTCGGTACAAATTCCAGGGCAAATTACCTACTGTTTTTGGCAAACTCAATGAAAATCTAGAAATCTAATCCTCTCCGAATGCAAATGTCTGTGATTGTATTGTAGCCAACTAATGCTTCTCCTCATTTGTTTTTTAACCTTCCCGTGTTACATTATGCGTACCAATCTTTCGCATGCTTTCATTTCATTTTAAAATGGTGAAAAAAAATTATTATTAAATTAATAAATAGAGCCAAATTGTGAAAACTGTAAAGACTGCCCCTTTTAATATTAGTGTCATGTACGGTAAGATGTACGGTACTCTAAACTGCCTATTGAATTCAATGCAGATGAACCATGTACGCTAAATGTCTCCGCTCACTTATGTGGGTTCATTATAAACAGCCACTTCAATAAACTCATGTGAACTATATTTAAGTAGTTTTTAATAATATATTAAAGTTATAACAATAAGTAATTCATTAAAAAATATATACGTCATACATAGCAAAGGCGACCTTTCTGTAATGCCCATGTCTAGAAAACACACACTCCCACCTCTGTAATAAACACAGAGATCTCAGTTCTATCCGAATCAGTTCATGGAATCACAGACGTGGGGTGATAAGAATTGTAACTCAAACTTCGTTTAGAAAACTAGTCCTGTCCGAATAGGGCGTTATAGACCTTACAGGTGATACTAGAAAACATCAAGGCGAATGACTTGAGCCAGTGTGTGTCAAAACCATCTATTACACTATTACTAACATTAATAGTCAATATTTCAACTAAATCAGGCTTTAAAAAAAGGCTTGGACACACAGAGACTCCTTGGAAATTATTCTAGAAATGTTGATCTCCGTCCTACCGTGCGGTCTTCCAAGTACATGGTTTTTGACAGAAAGTCTATACCAATAGTTGCCTATGGAGAGAAACAATGAGTTAACAATCACATTGTAAAATACAGACCATTTAAGGAATATTGATTTTGACTGTATTTTCTGTGGAACACAAAATTAGATATTTTGCAGAATTTTCATACTGCTCTTTTCCTTTCATAAAGTCAAAAAATAAAATTGATCCTTGTTCACTGAAAATCTAATTCGCTCTTGTGCATATTCAAACTTTCTGCAACAAGACACTTTTATATCAAATTTGATTTCAATGACACCAAAAGCCATTGGTTCTAATGTGCATCAGATCTGAGATTTGAGAGCTATGAACTAAATTAACACTCGACAAACACCAAATGCAAGTTAAAATGGGCACTGCTAAGTGAAATAAATGTTATTGTGACTGAACTTGTATTAATAAAAAAATGTATGGTCTGAGTAGAAATATAAAATATTTCTGTTTCAAATAAATGCTGGGGTTTTTTAACTTCAAATCCTGAAAAATAAAATGCATCACGGTTTCCACACAAATATTAAGCAGCACAACTTTATTATTGAGGAGAAATTTTTCTTGAGCATCAAATCAGGATATTAGAATGATTTCTGAAGGATCATGTGACACGGCTGGAGTAAAGATGCTGAAAATTCAGCTTTTCCATCACAGGAATAAATTACATTATAGAGTATATTAAAATAGAAAACAGTTATTTAAATTATAATAATATTTTAATATTTTATATTGTTTTTTTGCTTTTTGATCAAATAAATGCTGCCTTGGTGAGTATAAAAGACATCATTCAAAAATATTAAAACCTCTTGAATAGTATATTTCTTGTTTATAAAAAAATATTGTAAAACACATTTTATGGCTAGTAAAAAATTATTTATTTAAACTTTCCTAGTGTGCCAAAAATGTATTTTGAACTGTAACTACAGAGTTAGACAGCTTTTGGCCATCATATGCTTTTGTTGTAAGGACAATGGCAGTGTGACTAATCTACAGACTATCTCCTTATGTGTTCCATGGAAAAAAGAAAGGATTGGATCAGCATGACATCAAATGACATATTCATTAGTGAGTGAACTATTCCTTCAAGGAAGTAACCAAACCGACGTCACGACAGCTTTCATAAAGTCAATAATACTTTGATATTAAGTTGTTTTAGGTAACATGGTAAGCATCTGCCACACGAACATAACATGGGCTGTAACAATCACAGCAAGTGTTACCTGATATGTATTATCGAAGCTGTCATACATAAACCTGGTGATAAGTGAAGTTTTGCCCACTGTGGAGGAAAAGAAAAACGACGCATTAGACATAAGGGCCTCACAGTGAATGCGTCTCAAAACCTAGTGTGATCCCCACATAGACAGCATGTTTGAATGCATCACGTCAAAGATGCTGTCAAGGGAACGGATGCATTGGTCAGCGCAGGATGCTTCTGAACTCTGATCGCTGTGTTGGCAACATGGGTGTCGCCGTCCTGCTTTCCACAGCAACATACTGCATCAATACAGGCTAAGACGTGCAGAAACTCTCCTTTACGACAGCCGACTAATGCTTTTTAACGTCAAATCCAGCCATTATGAAACGAGAACGTGGATGTGACGTGGATGATGTGGCAGTTAAACATCCCTGATGTGGTTTATAATATCATGATCTTGATAGTCACAGCCGGTCAGCTAGAAACATGCTAACTGCTAACAGTTAGCAACCATTTTCACAACAGACAGTATTGTTTTACAGATTAAAACAATTAACATCCAGTACTAGTATAATATAATTTGCATCTTATGTGTTAAACAGTAATGGTGGATGCAATCACATATAAAAGGCCTTTAAAATGGGAGATCTCTGTTATGGCTAAGAACAGAAAACACAAACATGCTAATACAAGGACTTGATGGCTTCCCTCGATGTCTACATTCAAGAATACATAAACACTGAGAGGAAAGACAGAAAAATACATCTATCAATTAAAGCATAATGGAGTTGATATTCGGATCTCACATCCTTTGTATATTCGTGTAACGTTACTTCAAGGATGTTCAATGCTAACGTTACATGCTACACGTTTTCTGTAAATTTTAGTGTATTTTAAGTGCGTGTCGACAAACGTATCAGTCCAAACTGTCAAATCATTATTTGCTTGTATAACTAAATTTAGTAACATCTATCATTCTGGAGCGTCCTTTCACCTGGCCTGTCTATCTCTCCGTCCACGTCTCACATAATATTATCTGAACACTTACCGCTTTGCTCGCCCAAGAAAACCAGCTTAAATTTCCGCAGAGGGTTGCCAAACTCTCCGCCACCGGTCGTAGTAGACATATTTTTCGAGTATAATAAACAGCAGCTATCTAAATATTATTTTCTGTGCGCGGACGAAGGACACTGTACAGTCCAGTGACGGAGCGCTAATAGCTGATGATTCCTGAGTGTTACAGCGCCTCTTAGTGGCCAGAGAAGGAAACGCAGGGCACGCTGTGTCTGTGTTTCAGAACATAGTGCTAAAAAGCTGACTACTCTCCTTTGCTGTCTAGGTTTGAAAGAGACTATGATGGCCAAAATGCTGTCTTGGTAGGCAGCTGACTAGGTTTTGAGACACAGTCTATTTCTACTGTCACACCTTACCATTGTGTAGTAGCATCTGAATCTTTTTAGCGTTGCCTGCGCAATGAATTTATATAGGCTACATTTTTATTCATATAATCCTGATACAAGTATGTTTATAATATAATTTTACGTAAAATGTTTCACATCATTAAGATTTAACACATTTTTGTTTATATATATATGTAAAAAAACATATGTAAATATATATAATGTATTCTATATAGTATATATATATATTTAAATATAGAATATATTGCATTTATATTTTTTAAAAGTATATATATGAGTAATAAATTATGAAATAGCATATCAAAGTTGTTTTAATGTAATTTTATTGAAAATGTACACCATGGAGTCTTACTACAGTTAAATACTTCACAAATTTCTGGGATTACAGGGGTGGGGGTAATTGACATTAAGGGGAAAATATGGAAGATGACTAGAAAAATGTAGGCCAGTCTTGACACCCAAAATGTTTCACACAAAAAAATAGTCACTTGTCAATTTCATTAATCATTAAAACAGATTTCAAAGTTGATACGCAAAATAGGTCCTTAAAAATTATACTGCACACATATGCATAAACGTCTGTACCTCATAACTGACTAACTTGAAATTATTGAAAACCCTTGATGTATATCTCTATGCAATATTTGGCAAAATGGAAAATTACATTTATAAATTGAACATAATTGCACATTGTACCTGAACTAAAAACATGTAATAAAATGGTCCAAAGTAAGAAGCATTTGAAGTGTAAATATGTCTAATCAAAGAATAACTCCATATATAAACAAAAATATGTTCAGGGCATGCAAAAGAACAGAAGATAAAGAATATAAAAGTGGCACTGAATGTGACCTACATGGTATTTCAATAGGTGCTCCATTACTCCCTAAGATTATATTTTAAATAAAATAATTATAACTATATTGCTGTGAGTGTTTAAGACTTGAAATGTGTTCTGTAAAATGTAAAGGGGATTACAAAACATACAATACAAACCTCTCCGATTTTGCTCATGCTTCCAGATAAAGATTCTCATTAAATTACAGTTAAATCTCTCTCACTTAACACATTTGCTGCCTTAACCACCAGGAACTTTTGGGCCCATTTTCTTTGGATTTTCTCAATATTCACAGCCAGCGTGTCAAAATTAAAGATATTCTTACTAAACTTATAGTTCACACCCTAAATTAAGCATAGTGTTTGCAAATAAGTTAGAATCCATTCGCTCCTCACAGTTAGCACTGTGTTAAGGTTGATGAGTACATGCAGGTTTATTCACGAACACATATCCATAAAAGAAACTAAACAGTTTAATTGAACAAGGCAATATCATAGATGTGAAATGCTAAACTAAAACTCAAAAAAGCATTGCTTTAGTTAACAGCCTTTCTATCAGAGCTTTGGCTCTGGTGTCACCAGCAAATGATGTCTGTAAAAATACTAATGAGGGACTGCTTGGCATGCCCTAATTAGAAAACAGCGCTAATAATTGTTGAAAAAATACCATGTTAAGCCCACATAAGGCCATGTTCAACAGGGCACACAGCATGAAAGTAAAAAAAAAAAAAAAAATTATATATTAAATAAAACATTCAAACAAGGCTGACGGAGTGAAAAAGACAGGAAGAAGAGTGGACGCTTAGTTCTCGTGGAAGCTGCAATCCCCTCTTCCAACGGGTGGCCAAGACAGAGTTAAAAGAAGCTAGAGGAAGAGAGGAGACAAACGCAGATTAGAGAAAGTATCAGGAGGGCATTGAACTGGGCATCAGTGCCAGTGGGAAGACAAGTTTACATCAGTCAATTGGATTTTTCTTTTGCCAGCCAAAAGCATGAAGCATTCGGAATGTGGGCGGAGAGGAACACCGTCCTTCTGCCCTGCTTCAAATGCATTGTGCATCTTCACAAGTTGCTTTTAAACATGCATGGATTTGTTCAATGCAACATTGCTTTCAGCTTGCATTCTTAAAGTGATACATTTGTTGTCAAGAGTAACCCAATCTAAAACTTTTTAAAGAATAAAACAGCTTAACTGGGACAGTGATTATAATGATTGCATTTTCCCTCCCCACATCTCTGAAGAGGCAAAAATCTTAAGCATATTAGTAACACAAAACATACACCGCAAATAAGCACAGCCTTCAGCAAAGGTAAGTGTTTTGGTAACACAATAAATATAATGTTAGCAAAAGCTGCAGAAAGAGCACACAATGAAAACACAAGAGGTGATCTATAAGAAACACAGAGGGCCGGGTCCACACTGCCTCGGGGTACCGGTTAACCAAAGAGTCTGGGCCTGGTCCCTTATCAAAGCCATACTACTCAGTGCAGAGCCAGGGATTACTGCAAAGGAAAGTAAATACACACATAACAGTGAGCAGGGAGACTGGAGGGAGCAAGAGAGTTAATAAAGTGCTAAATACCAATCACATCAACACCACCTGTTGAAAGACCAGCATCCAAATACCATCCATAACAAAACATTGTTTGATTCACTTTGATTTTGCTGAACAGTCTGGTATCTTTAATTGTAGCTTTGAAAACATAATTTACAACTTGCTTAAGAGACTGAAAATAAAACCATCATTTTCTGCAGTGAGACAGATATAAATGGATTAAAATGACTAAACTTCCCTACTTTTTGGTCAAAAGGATCTTTTAATAAAGTTCAGTTAACATTGACTTGTGGCAGTGGTCAGGCAGCTCTTCATTTGAGAATACAGGCCACAAACTTTGTGGAGTACATTCAGATGTAGGACTAAGCGGGTCTTCTTCTTATTATTATTATTATATGTGCTCAGTTAAGCATAAAGGTATAGTAAATTGCTTTAAAGTCCAGCAATTCTCTAAACTGCCTATTGAATTCAATGCAGATGAAAACGAGGCTGTGAGGGATAAACGCACAATCTTTACAATGGCACACACTGTATAAATGTCCTAGATCACTAGGTCCCTATAGGTCCCAGAACTTTTATAGAATTGTCTACTGAAGGTTTTTTTTTTAGAAAAACGTTATGTCAGCTGAACAATCAGATCACCACCCTGACTAAGGTCTATAAATTGAGGAATCAGGATCTTCCATTACTGATACCTCGTTTCCACCAAAAAAAGAACTGGTTCGGAACTTGGTCTGGTTCAAAGTTGGTCAACTTCCGAACCTTCTCAGAACCTGTTTGTTTTTCCACTGACTAAAGAGCCCAGCGAACGACGTTGTTACGTCACTGTGTACGTCGCCATACGTCTTAGCTTTCCCATTACCATCTTGTTGTTGGTCACAATAACCAGCCCCCGACGTAAGCATGACGTGGTAAAAGAACGGTTCTAGTCCAGCAAAGAGTTGGTGCCGCTTTGGAACCAATTTTCCTAGCCGAGGACCGGTTCTTTGGCTGTCGAAAAACACAAAAGAACTGGTTCGCGAACCGGCTCTCAAAATGCTTTGGTGGAAAAGGGGTAATATTAAGCAAATCAAACACTGGTACATAAACAGTTAGTAACACTTGCATGTATAATGCAAAATTAACTGTTTGATAACCATACACAATGATTTTCCACAGTTTTAAGCTTTATGAAAGAAGCTTTATTGGTCCCCTTGCAATTAATATTTAATTAGTAAGTGAATTTTTATTTTTATTTTAATTTTGTGAAAAATAAAATATCACAAAAATAAAGAACTATAAAAAGGTGCTTACATTTGGATGAAATGTGCCAATATGAAGTTTTTCTAAACTAATACAAGCATAGGAATGACAGGTTTATAAAAAACAACAAAAAACAACAACATTGAGATTTGACTGCAGATGACCAGACAGCATCTGCATAACATGCATGAGCTAAAATGAGACAAAACACCACTTCATTACTACTCATGTTCCTAAATTCTATTAGAAAACTGCAAAAATGCTTTAAAGCTCAATGACTGAACTGAAAGCAGCTCATTTATCTTCCTAATGGTACAAACAGTAAAATCCAATTTGTCTCATTTTAACCTGTGTGCTCACTACTGCAACAGTAGCCACTCATGTTAAAGTTGATTCATACACTAATCATGCAAAACAAAGCAATATCATTATGACATCATAACACAGCAAGTAAAACAAAGAAGAACAAATGGAATTAAAAAAAAAAGTAAAAAAAAAAAAAAAAGAAGGATTCCATTCACAGTTAATATCCCTCCTCAGCTATGTTATGCGTGAAACTGGGGGATGTGGGGCGGGAGAGAGGGGGGAGGGAACGGGAACAGCATGGCTCAGGAACACTGAGGGGGGAGAGCTCATTCACAGCGGGCAGGGGGAGCACTTTCTACAGGAATCCTGAACTGGAAATGAGAGAGAAGGAAGGTTATTGTTCCCTACAGGTTACACACTGTTGTATTCACACATAAAAATAAAAAAAAGATCCAAAATGTTAGTCGTGCATCTGTTAAAACACTTGAAAGCAGTTGCAGGGGGTGTATGTGGTAAGGCTTAGAATTGTTCTCTCTTTGTGCTGGATAAAACTAATTACATTACCTCTTCTGCGGTGTTATTTACATAAATAGGATATCCCAACATTAACGTGTTACTTAACTATTACTAATAGGTATGTGGCAAGGGATAGCTCAAGCTTTAGGCCAAGTGTAGGACTAGTGTGACCCAGCTGTAGGAGCCGAGCCATCAAAGGCTCTTTTGTGTGAGTTTGTGTGTGGAGTGAAAACAACAGCAGATTGTTATGGATTCAGAAGGCAGATGGCTGCACATCACATAGCGAGAGCAATAAACTCTCGCCTGACGCTGGTGACATAATATCCCCTGCTGCTACCATAGACATTCTTCACATTGCCAGTGTTTAAGACTTTTAAGCATGAATAGGAAATGTAATTACTACTGCAGTGCTTTAACACCGCAATTACAGGATCAGTGTAACTGACCATCATCATTACATGTTTTTGTAATTTAGTCCCCTCGTGCGAGCGAGGGTTTGTGTCTTAAGAGATACCATGAAAGCCTTACCAGCATAAGGTGACTCATGCAGGACTGGGAGCAGGTGAGGAGTTAACTGGAAAACAGCATGGATGAGACGTACATGACACGTGTACAAACTAGACAAGACACCTTACAAGCAACATCAAAATGAATATTGTACATGCCCTGCCCCGGATGAGCACCGAGGAAAACTGTTACATTTTCTCTGGCTATCTTATAAATGTAGGAATAAATATCACCCACTGGATAATGGAAAAGAAAGTGGTAAGAAACTGTTCAATCTCAAGTTTTGGATTTGGACAAAGGTCGCAGGTTCGATTCTCAATACCGGCAGGAAATTGAGCAAGGCACCTAGCCCCCAATCGCTCCCTGGGCGGCACAGCAAAATGGCTGCCCACTGCTCCAGGTGTGTGTGTATGTTCACTACTCACTGCTCCTAATGTGTGTGCACTAACTTGGATGGGTTACCATACTTGGCCATCACATGTCTGATGTCTATTTCACTTTACTTTCTTGCACTTTTATGTATTGCAAAACTGCTTCCTTAGTATCACATTGCTATGAAATGTAGCAAATGTTTTTAAAGCAGTGGTCTGCTGCCTCATGGGCACATACAAGAAGCTTAAGGGGGAAAAACAGTTAAAAATAAAGGAGAAAAAACTAAAAAACAAAAACAAAAAGGTAAACCTTGTCACTGCAAGTGTCTTCTTCCCATATAGTATTCAGGTCAATGCAGGAAATCAGCTTGAATACACAACCATGGTTGATTACCAGCATTATTGAAGCAATTTATTTGAGCTCTAATTACTAGTACGCTTTTCAGAATGAATGTGAATGACCCTTTGATTAAAGGTGAATAATATATATATATACTTTTAATAAATGTTCATAACTTAATCATTTTACAAACCATGAAAATTATAGTCGTAATTACATATATTTATATCGAAAATATAATTATAACTATATAGAATTGTCTAACATGTTCTATTAATACAAGACTTATCCCACACATCAGACTGTGTGATGTTAAGAGGTCACAATTAAAAGTATGCTCTAGTTTCCATTATGCAAATACAGCTGAAGAATACTACAAATGTATTGGATGTAATTGCACAAAAATACGAGTAGCTTCACTACAGTTCAAAAGTTTGGGGTCAGTACATTTTTAAAAGTCTCTTATGCTCACAAAGGCTGCTTTAAAGGTCCCGTTCTTCACGATTAAATTTTTTCAAACTTTAGTTAGTGTGTAATGTTGCTGTTAGAGCATAAATAATACCTGTAAAATTATAAAAGCTCAAAGTTCAATGCCTAGCGAGATATTTTATTTAACAGAAGTCCCCTTTCAAAGCCTACAGCGAACGGCCGGTTTGGACTACATCCCTCTACTTCCTTTTTTAATGACGTAACTAGAAAAGTTTGACTAATCTCCGCCCACAGGAATACACAAAAAAAGGGGGCGTGGTCTTGTTGCGCTCCCACGGAGAAGCAGCACTTCAGCTGCGCATGCATCTCCAATTTATGGTAAGAGGCGTGACCTTTCTGGGCAACGTGCGATAAGCTGCTGTCGAATCACAACACAGGAACCACTGGCACAATCAGAACTCGCTACGTATTTCTGAAGGAGGGACTTCATAGGACAAGGAAGTCATCGGGCCGTTTTTTGGACAGTGAAAACAGCGGTATACAGATAAGTAAATTGTGTGAAAAATACTGTGTTTTTTTACACGCGAAACATGAACACATGTTATATTGCACACTGTAAACACAATCAAAGCTTAAAAAAAAACATGAAGAACGGAACCTTTAATTTAATCAAAAATACAGTAAAACAGTAATATTATGAAATATTATTACAAATTAATATAACTTTATTTTAATATATTTTAAAATGTAATTTATTCCTGTGAAGGCAAAGCATGATTACTCCAGTCTGAACAAAAGATCATACAATTTGATCAAAAGAACAGCACTTATTTCAAATAGAAATCTATTGTAACGTTAAAAATGTCTTTACTGTCATTTTTGATCAATTAAATGCATCCTTGCTAAAAGTATTTATTTCTTTCAAAGAAAAAAATCTTACTGGCCTTAAACTTTTGAACAGTAGTGTGTATATGTTCAAACGAGACCTTAATTTTTTCAGACATACTGTCAACACCATCCATTTGAATTCCATAGTTATGGTAATAGTCTAAATGTAACATTCCCTGCAATCTTACCGGGCGGTCAGTGAAATGCACACATGATCTCCTGCATCGTGATCGTCTGGGGTCTCGGGGAGGGAAGGTTGTGAGGGTTAGGAACCATCAATACTTACTTTTTCCTCTCTTTATCCTTCTTGAGTGTGGCGGAGCTCCCTGCCTGCTGGGCCTGTGACTGCAGCAGCTCAGCGGCCGTCTTCTTCTGCTTGAAGCCGTTCAGCTCATCATCGAGAGACTTCTTCTTGTCCTCTAGTTTCTTCTTCTCATCCTGGTGAAGCTTCTTGAGACGGTCAAACTTTTCATGAAGCTGTGATGTGAACACCAAAGAGTCAGTATGTGAGCGGTTACTGAACAAACAAAGCTTTACATCTACTGTAAATTAGAGCCCGACCGATATATCGGCGGGCCGATATTAGGCATTTTCCTAACTATCGGTATCGGCAGTTGTAATGGCCGATAAATTAATATTTTTTTTAAAATGCGGGTGCGGTGATTCATGTAAGGGTGGCGATGCCAATAAAGCACATTAAAGCTGTCACAAAGAACTGGCAAAAGTAATGATTGTGAATACATCAAATATAGCAAGGAGACATTTTAATTGTTTATTAATAAACAAGTGTTTTCAGTCAGTGTCGCTGCAAAGTTGACGACGCTGACTCGCGATCTTCAGTGAACACGCCAGAGAGAAATGCACATTTCATACGGATTACAGCAGAGCAGTCTGTCTTTCGTTTTGAATTGTTCTGTTTAAAAATAGACATTTCAATATATATATTTCTCAGGTCTGTACGCTGAGTTTCGGTTCATTTATGAGACGAGTTGCAGTTCACGCGGGCGCCTCCGTGTCGAGATTATCTATTGTCTGCTATATTTACTTCTTATTTATTAAATCCAGGCAATCGGTTGATGAAACATTGATTAAAATTAAGATGCAATTAATACAAAACGAAATTCACTTTAATGAAAGGCTTTGTGCTTTCTGTTTGAGCGAGGTCTCTGCAGGTTTAAAGCACTTTAGTGCCGCTTTCAGAGCTTGTCAAGTCCGTAACATTGTTTTTTCCTCATAAATGCGAACAAGAAAAATAAAACAAAATGAATATTTTATGTTCTGTTGAGAGCCAACCCTTCTTCATCCGGTTGGTAGTAGCCTATTACTTTTGATTTGCGCAGTGTAATTCACAGAATTGATTTCTCTGCTACCAGCCTCTGTCACGTATTGTGTGAGCTTGTGATGACTAGGGAAAGCGCGCAGCTGAGAAGTCCGGATTATATTGTCTGCTATATTTACTTCTTATTTATTAAATCCAGGCAATTGGTTGATGAAACATTGATTAAAATGCGTTGCGCGAGCGACAAATCTCCGACAGTAAACTGATGCCCCATTCTGCTTTGTAACGGGCGCTTTTTGTAATCAGCTGTTGCGACGCGAGCAATAACGGCCGCGTCCGGTGTAGACCGTGTTAAAGCTCATTCTGCCTATAACGCTACGTTACACAAGCAATAATTTATATAATTATAACACTGTGTTTCACGTTTAGTACTACATTTTGCTTACTAATTTAAAAATAGTACTGTACATATGTAATTAAAAACGTTTTCATTATGATATTATTAATTTTACTTTAGTAAAAAGATCTGAGTTCTTCCTCCACTGGTAGAGATTAGAGGAATTAAGAGTAAAAATAGAAGATAATAAGGTTTGGTCAGTAACACTTTTGATATATTTATTGATACAAGTTATGTTTTATATAATGTGACTAAATTAAAAGACAAAGTCGTTAGTGAAGATTATGCAACAGTATTTATAATATAATATAACATGCAATGCAAACTAGTTTGGTTACAGCTCAAATGTATCATTCTCATTCTATCATTCACCCTGTACACATCTTTGTCACACAAGTGTTTGATCACCACATTTGAGTGATCATTGCAAAACGTGTATATATTTATTCTGTTTATACTGTGTATTCTATATACAGTACCCATCAAAAGTTTGTACACCAATAGGAAAGTATGTCCAAACTTTTGACTGGTACTATAATACACACATAATATTGCTACTGTATTATAATATACACATAAATAATATCGGCCGATATATCGGTATCTGGCTTTATTTTATCGGTCTCGGCCCCCAAAAATCCATATCGGTCGGGCTCTACTGTAAATAGTCCAATTTATAGGACTAAACACTTAATTTTTTTTAAATACCGTTTAGTTGTATTCTATATTATAAATCATCCCAGATATACAGCTACATACCATGTATCGTCAGCTTTCGGTAACACTTTTGAGACCTTTATAACAAAATTTCTACAAAATTACAGACTACACATGCAAACAAACGAACCTCTTTTTCTGCCTCTTTCAGCTCTGCTTCCTTCTCTTTGACTCTCTGGACAAACATCTGCCTCATCTCTTCCTCTTTCTTCTGCAGCTCCCCCATGAACTCATTCCTCTTGGCCTCGTATGTTTCCTGGAGGCTGAAGACAACAAACCAGATGCAAAAGATATTTTACGCCTGTAAATGCAGACTATAAATCTTTATGCGATAAGTTGTGACGGAGAACTTTCTCCATATTGTTGGTAGGGATGCAACGATTACAGATTTTCTAAGTACGATTATTGTCTGAGAAATAATCACGGTTTAACGATTATCACGATTATTATGCATCAATTAATTTCACAACACTACTAATGTATAATATCACATGAACACTCAACACTAGATTTTAATGTGTTATTTATTGCTGCCACAACACAGTACAAAATTATAAAATGGCAAACAATAATCAATCTCTTCCTTTGGAATTAAAGAGAAGTGCTTTGTAAACATCCAGCATTTTTCTTTTAAAAATAACAAATTAAGTCAAAGGCTGCAGGACTCTTTGATTGAAATAGATCACAAAATTATTAAGTTTTTAGTTTGTTCTAAATTTATTTTCAACCTGAGGTAGAAAACTTGATAACATGAAAACAATATCTTGTTGGTATTTGACATAAAAACATAAATAATACTATAAAGGGATAATAAATCCCAATGAAAATAAGAATAAACAAAGTATTTGGCTCTATTGAATTAAATGCAAGCTAAATATTAGGCCTATGTATTTCTTTTAAAATAAAACAAATATAGTCCAAATGTTATCCACCAATATTATTGTACTTATTTTAATACTCTTTTTTAATTATTAATCCAAATTTTACATGTGCCTTTAGGAAATCATCTATTATAATCTCATTATTTTGGTTTGTTTGTTTGAAGTTTGAGTACAAATTATAGAAAGAAACTGAGAACATCTCTCATGCAGTGTTATTAATAACTGAAATGCAGTTAATTGGTAGTCCTAGAAGTCTACACGGCCCTGATCTTATGTTAGTGTTTTACACCGGGCATATTACAACTACAAAGCCTGACATTTACTCAACACAGACAGGAGAAAGCAATAGGATATTAAGTTAAATGTTCACTGAAACTCTTGAGAGCACGTCACATTCTGTTTTCCACAGACTTGCGTAACCAAAACATTCCGCTGTTTTTTTGTTGTTGTTTTTTTTTACGTTGCACTGGAAGCTGAAAGTTGCACGCCGCGTTCTCCTTTTTCCAAAGCGCTAGGGCGGTTGCGCTCCGCAGGCGTCTGTCGTTGCTCTGTTGATTCTTGTCACTTGACCCACGGTGCGCTTGCGGCATTACGAAAAGTTGAGATGTTTTTATCTCGATGCAGCGCGGACGCGCTTGGAAAAAACGAGCGCGTCGCTTCCATTATGAGCGCGGACACCGTGCGCCTACATTTGAAATGAACTTGAGCGCGCAAAAGACGCGATCTGTGAACAGGCCCTTAAGGCGTTTTTTCGGTGGAAATAGAGCGTCGCTGCTTAGTCCCTCAGTGGTTGACGAGCACGACACTTTAAGCTGGTGCACCGCTGGTGTAACGTTGTTTTCGTTTTGTGTTAGGTGCAAAAGTTCCGTTCCGTGCCGTCCGCGGTGTAGCATAGTCTTTACGATTAATTAACCGTGACGTTTTAAAGCGCGGTTAATTGTGAAATCCGGTAATCGCTGCATCCCTAATTGTTGGTGTGATCGTGACCCTCTTCACCTGAAGGGTTTGCTGTCGGGATCGGTGTCTTTGAATCCCATCTCCTCCAGCTTGCAGCGGCGGTATAGCTCATAGTGGCGAGTGTGAGTCTGCTCTCGCAGGTCCTCCATGTTGACCCTGATCAGCATCTCTCGCAGCTTCACAAAATCACAGTGATTCTCATTCTCCACTGGAAAACACATGATATTCAATGGAAAATGAGCACTAAACCAAAGTCTTATTGGGACATGAAAAGAGAAGGAAATAACTTCCTCCAGGACACATTAATTACTACATTCCCTTTAAGGGTGGAGTTAGTCTAAAAGTTAAAGATCTGGGTAGTTTATGGAAAAGCTGCAGATGGGTAATGACATGACATTACAGTGGTACATGTAAAACTACTATAAGCATTCTTATAGGTGTATTCAGGAGATTTATGACCTTGACACTTCACTGAATATTTTTATTTAACAAAAAATCTTGTCACTGCAAGACTGTAAAAAACAACAACAAAGGTGATAAAAAATAATGCTTCAAAGAAATGGTGACCAGTTACAGAACTTAAAATAAGGTAAAATTTCCAAAAATACATGAATGTGACTTGATGACATTCTTTCATTTTATACCACTGAAACAAGGAAGCCTTTCAGAAGAACAACCTACTAACAGTCAGTTTGTATAACTTTGACCAGCAATACTAGTGTCAAGTATTATTGACAACAACATTCCCCGCAGCTGTTATTGTACCTGTATTAACACATTTATTTTTTTACATTTGCTGAAAAAATCATTGAGTGCTGCTTTTCTGTGCAAAACTATGCGACAAGAATGTTCTGGGTGGTTGCCAGGCTATTGTTATGCGGTTGCTAAGGTGTTCAGAGTGGTTGCTAGGTGAATGCTTACTGGCTGGTTAAAAGAGCTCATCCCCAAGTATCTTTGATAATTAGTCTCTAGTAATGGCTTGGGCCCTTCTTTAAGTCTAAAGGATTCAATTATTTTTTACCAGCTCACTACTTTTTCATAGAAATGCATCCCTTTCTGCATGGTTTTAATACAAGTAATTTTTCCTTTAATCAACTCAAGTAAACTGTGTGCCCAAAAATCTTGAGAAAACTAATGACATGCAGCAGCGGTGCATGAAAACACACACATCACATATATGTATATATATATCTCCATATTTTTCCTCAGTGAGTTCAGCCTTGCAGCAAGCTAAATTAAGTAAGACCACGTGTGCTGCCCTGCAGCCTCATGTGCCGAGAGAGAGAGAGAGAGAGAGAGAGAGAGAGAGAGAGAGAGAGAGAGAAAGATTCAGAGTGATGTCACAGACAGCCTGAGGACAATCACAGCACTGCTGCTCTAATGTTACGCATCAAATCACTGCATGCATACAACACGCATTAATAAAAACTGACAGGACAAATTGTGAATGATGTGAACTGGACTTGCACAGCTTATTGAACATGACTAATGAACATTATTGTACTGTAGATCCAAATTTTTTCATTAAAAGGCAAAAGAGCATTGTAATTTGTATATGTACTTGTGTTGTAACATTCATCAACATTGATAAGAAATGTTTCTTGATCATCAAATCATATTAGAATGATTTCTGAAGGATCATGTGACCCTGCAAAACTGGAGTGATGGTGCAAAAAATTTAGCTTTGACACAGGAATAAATTATATTTTCAAATATATTAAAATAGAAAACTCTTGTTTTAAATTGTAATATTTCACAATATTACCATTTTTCCTGTATTTTTTATCAAATAAATGCAGACTTGGTGAGTAGAAAATTGTAAATTGTAGTGTGTAGCAGATGTCTAATCAGTGCACTATTTTGCAAAGGACTCTTGAAAAGCTGAAATGGACATTTCTTCCATGCCTTTCACATCACTGCTCAGGATAGTCATCAATGAAGGGTTTTGGGATTGTGAGTGTTATTTTAGTACCATCGACCAATCAGCACTGTACTGATGTCATTTGTATGTGGCTCCACAGTGGTTAGTCACATGGAAATTACAGCTCAGTTTTCTCGTTTTGACAGCCCTAATACATTAGTATTCTGCCCTTCTATGAAAAAAATGCAAGAAATAAAGAGAAAGAGTGTCCAGACACAACGCTGCAGAAAGGGAGGGACGGGATGGGTTTGGATGTCCTGAACAAAGAGGCCATGGCCAAACAGAGGGAAGAGCTCAGTATCATTTCCTCTGGAAGACGTGACCAGAACTTACCCTGGACGGTTCCCCAGGGGTACTGGCGTGCTCGCACCATCTTGTTCCCAATCTTCACTTCCTCAGTGCTTCCCACTACTGCAAAAGGCAAATGACCCTGCAGAGCAAAAAAAAAAAAAATCCCACAAACAAATAATTTAGCAGAAATACTGCAGTCTATTTCAAATTTTTACAGTAACAGACAAGATGACACATTTAAATCTATATTAGTGCATGTAAGCTTATATAAACATTTACAATCCTACACATTCCTACCTTTCAAAAGTTTGGGGACAATATATATATTTTTTTTTAAGAAATGAATACTTTTATTCAGCAAGGATTAGTTCAATTGATCAAAAGTGACAGTAAAGACATTTGTAATGTTACAAAAACGTCTATTTCAAACAAATGTTGTTCTTTTCAGGATTCTTTGACAAATAGAATCACAGCAGCACAACTGTTTTACTCAACATTTACAAGAAATTATTCTTAAGCACCAAATCAGCATATTAGAATGATTTCTGAAGGATCATGTGACACTGAAGACCGGAGAATTGATGCTGAAAATTCAGCTGTGACATCAGGAAAAAAGTTATTTTAATCTGTAATAATTTCACAATATTAAAGTTTTTACTGTATTTTTGATCAAATAAATTGAGCCTTGATGAGAATTAGAGTCTTCTTTCAAAAAAACTTAAAACAATCTTATCAAACCCAAATTTTTGAACAGTAATGTAACTTAATGCACTCGTCTGTCAATCAGTCTTGGTCTAAGATACTATGAACACAATGAGGCACTCTACTGAAGCACTACGCCTCACAGTAGTGAAGACCTCGCAAAGAAATCACCTTGTTAAGATGATATTTACAAGACGAGAACAGCCTTTACAACCATTGAGAAAGATATGAGGGCACATCCCACTATAACCGAGTGGGATTTGTCCTGATGTCAGCTATCTGTATTTCCAATGGTTAACCAGTACTGGAAGTTACCACAGTAACCTCGCAGGCACAGGCTGTATGGTGAAAGTGACATTCATTAATTGGATGTCATGTTACTATGCTCTATGTTGTTGGGAGAGTACATTGATGAAGAATGCCTCTCCTTTTGTGGTGTCTTTTCCTGTGAGCAAACACAGGCAAGAAAGCTGGACACCATATGAACTCTTTCTCACTTAAACTACTGAACTGTGATGTGAAATGCAAACTGGGTGAGTGCTGAAGTATCAAATATGGCTGTGTTGTCTCCAAGCAAAACAGGACAAAGTACATTTGTGACTGACTCTATGTAATAGAATTTCAAGTGGAAGAGGAACACATCATTCTTAATCTTGTTTATCTAATTACATAATACCAACATGCTGTAGATAAGTATATTTTGTTCTCTTACATAGCACATAGTAACTAGATTTTAGACAGAAACATAGCAGCAAACCTTTTCTCATCGATCAGCATGATTTTAGGTATCACTCATATCCGAAACACACACAATGTGGAATGAGTTACACACCAAAGTTTAATACTTAGGAGTTATGGGTCTGTTTTTTAGAATAAGTAATATTTATAACTTATTACACAACACTTTAAAAGCACATCTTGTTTCGTGCATGTAACAACAGGAATGAATACAAATATGAATGATGTTCAGCATCAAGCTCCTTACATTCATGGTTGAGTTGATCTCTGCCACAGTCTCATCGTCGGTGGGAAACTGGTAGATCTGGACACCATTGCTAACCAACTCACTCGTAATCTTGATTTTGAACTTTGCCAGTTCACTCTTTGAGATGGCATCTGATTTGGCAATGATAGGGATGATATTCACCTGTATATAAGCATTTGGAAATAGACAGTAATCCGAAATTAAATCAATTTATATTAATACTAATTAAGATGATGACATCAACCAGACACAGCAATGGACAGATGATTTCTGAGCATGCTGACATATAAAACCTCACACGGCTATGATGAGTAAATATTTTCCCTTCAGAAAGCCAACTTTCAATTACTCAGGCAGTAAGTTATTATTACTAAATCTGGATGTAAGCAACTCAAAGCAACCTCAGTCAAAAGCAGAACATCTGGCTGAGTCCAGATATAGACACTGAGACTCTCTCATGTCTTTTATGCCTGAGCAAACTGAATAAATAGCAGACATTACCGAAAAAGGCTGAATTTACTTTATTCTCTATATGCAGTTGCTGCTGCAGTGCAGACACTTGAAATGACACAAATAGATTATCCTCTTTTAACATTTTTAATAAAGGAGAAGCTAATGCAATTAAAATTAACTACATCTCAATATGCCTTCAAACTAGGGGTGTAAATCGGATGGTTCATCACGATACGATCTGATATCGATTCTCACAGCCAGCAAAACGATATTTGCCAAAACCTCAAAGTTCTACGATACGATTACAATTCGATTAATAATTTTGTCTGTATTTGTTCGTTCAAGCACTAAAGAAGTGAAAGAGAACTCGCTCTCTGTGCGCGCTACGGATGTGTGTGCACAGAAAACTTCTCACACAGTTTTTGTCTTTTGATTATTTGTAAAATAATCACTCTTGAAAAAATATATATGGGTGTAGGTTTTTACAAATTGCATCGATAGATCGTATCGTTTGTCATTTGATCGATGCATTGATCAGACACCCCTCTTCACTCGTGACTGTGTGTCTCAGGCCCCATCCACACTACTGCGTTTTAGTTTAGAAACGGATAATTAAAACGAACACGATCTCCGTCCACACCAGCGTTTTAGCTGCGTATTAGAATTGATCTCCATCCACATTAAAACGACTGAAAACGCGGATCACGTGACCATTCACCAACACTGGGCATGCGCGTGCCGGTATAAACAACTTCATTGATAAAATTATCCCACCATGCTCTGGGTTAACCCCAAACCGACGCTCCATGTACGGTCAACGCCGCCGCTGCACACGGGAATTGTCACAGATCGCTCGAATAATAGCTTGACTCCGGCGCATGTAGGCAGTTATAGCGTTGTAAAATGCAGAATTTACTTGTACAACAGCTGCTAGCAAAGATATACGCCATGACTGATGACACCCAATCATAGAGCCGAGCGTGAGCCTCTACTACGTCATCGTTTCTAAAGTTCTCCGTTTTGACCCGTCTACACTAAAACGCCCTCCGGAGATTCAAAACTAAAAACGGATCGGCAGCGTTTCTAAACTTCTCCGTTTTGGGTCTCCGTTTTTGCCGTTTTAGTGTGGACGGGAGGTGCAAACGTAGCAAAAGGTCTCCGTTTTTAAACGAAAACGCAGTAGTGTGGACGGGGCCTCACACACACACACGCATAGAGTGCTCTGATCCCACTCACTCAATTTTTACACTCCTGCCACCCACACCACCATCTTAGTACTATTCTCAGTAGCCTGGCCACTAGCTTAACGCTTTGTCTGTTTCCTGTAATTTACTACTGGTGAATTGTGAGGTTCACAGAGACACTTCAAATAAAGGTTTAGAGACAGTGTGAGTACACAAGAATCTCTTCTCAAGCATGTGAGGCTACTGTTAGTTTCAGCTTCAGATCTAAGAGGGCAGATCTTGTTCAGGGAGTCTGTGCAGCACAGAGAGAGATGAAAGAGAATGCAGTATAACACAGCTGACCTTCACTGAATCCATCTACACAGCTCCAATGACATTAAACATGGCATAGCCATCAGCTGAATGCTTAATTACCCACATCTTAAACCAAACTGGTCTGTACAGTGAAACAGTAAATAATGCTAAGCCACATATATAGCAGACATTAGTTTCATTTAATGTATTTTTAAGTTTGAAATTTAAGTTTTTTTTACTTAATTTTGTAAACATTATTATTACTATTAGTCAAAATATATAATATTGATTTCTTTCTAGAATATTTTATAAATGAGATAGTCATGTAGTAATGTATTTTTTAATAGTCCACAGCATTAAAGGAGTAGTTCACTTTAAAATTCATATTCAGAAAGTCATATACACCTAGGATGGCTTGAGGGTGAGTAAATCATGGGGTAATTTTCATTTTAAAGTGAACTACTACTAAATTAAAATAATTAAAATACTGTACCAGCTAAGATTTTTATAAAATTGACCATAGAATCATATTGGTCAGTACCGAGTGTGATCAAACATTTGTTAAAAATAAAATGCATCACCAACCTTACTGTCTAGCTTCTTCATAGTAACCAGGTCAAGGGACTTTAGCGAGTGTCCAGTGGGAGCGATGAAATACAGACAGGCGTGGATCCGTGTATCATGATAACTGTGTAGAGTGCGTTTAATCTTCAGTTCCTCTTGAAGGTACGCTTCAAACTGAGCATCGATGAACTCCACAATAGACTTGTAACTGCAAGTTGAACAATGAAAGATGTGGAAATATTTAAAAGGAACTTACAGCCAGAACAAAAACACAAAAGCTAACATTAACATTTAAAGATGAGTGTAGTATGTATGTAATAATGTAGTAAAAGCTTCAGGCTTATTACAGAACTGTAAAATAAAAAGTTGTGTGCTTTGGGGGGGATAGGAACTGGTTGAGGCATCTATAAATAGTTGGAAACCCAGGGGCCGGATTTACCTCATATTGTGACATAGGCAAAATACATTTTTGGGCCCCCCCGCCAAAACCCCGCCACGCCACGCCACAACCCTACCCTGCTTTGGTCAGAAATACTACTATTGTAAATTCCTACTTTTCAGGAAATAATAAAAAAAAAAAAAATAATAATAAAAAATTTATATATATATATATATATTATATATAATTTTTTATTAAACACTGTTGTCAAAGTTGATAATATATTGTGGCTTTTTATATGAGAATTTAATATATTATATACGAAAAAGACCCACAGAGGCTTCTCCTACTGCAGCAACTAATATTTTTCTTTTCTTTTTTGTATACTTTATTTTAAAGGATTTTTCCAGTCAAAACACAAAACAAACAACACTGGCTCAGACTACACACACACAAGAAAAAAATAAAAAATAAATGGCAAATACTATTTTTCTTAGTGATTTGGCACCAGTTTATCAGGAAGTGACAATTTTGATCTCTTCATCTCGCTAGATGTAAACAGTGGTTTATTCGCAAATGTTTTATGCGATATTCCAATTTTGCCCATAAGTTAAACTCACAAATTTAGATGGAATATAGCTAATGTTCTTTGAATAATGACAAATAAAGCTGATATATCATCTAAGGTTTATCTAATTATGAAACTAATTTTGGCCAAAAGTTTGTTCATTTTGTTCATCATATTGTTGTATTTTATGAAAAAGGGTCCAAAATTTCAACTGATAATATCAACAACAAATTTCAACATAGTAAGAATAAATGGATTTCACATTTTACCTAGGGGTGTGACGGTTATTATATAACCGTGAGACCGACAGTTATAGTTGAACACCGTCATTAGAACTCTATAACCGCCAAAACGGTAATTAAAATATCTTGCAGATAAGATTATACTAATATCAGTGTTGGGGAGTAACGGAATACATGTACCGGCGTTACGTATTCAGAATACAAATTATGAGTAACAGTAGTCTCCACAGAACATAAAATATTCATTTTATTTTATGTTTCGTGTTCGCATTTATGAGGAAAAAACAATGTTACGGATGTGACCGGTCTGAAAGCGCAACTAAAAGACGTGACATTTAATCACAGAGCAAAACGTTCACTGAGACATCAAACAAAAAGCACAAAACCTTTCTTTAAAGTGAATTTCGTTTTGTATTAATTGTATATTAATTATAATCAATGTTTCATCAACCAATTGCCTGGATTTAATAAATAAGAAGTAAATATAGCAGACGATAGATAATCTCGACACGGAGGCGCCGGCGCGTGAACTGGAGCTCGTCTCATAAATGGGAGCCACGCTTTCCTAAAACGCTTCATTCAAACACGCCCAAATCTACGTCAGTATGTGGGGGCAGAGTTTCAGAACACTGCCCAAATGTATACGCAAAGAAAGGCGGCGCAACTTTTATTCTCGCTGTATTATTGTTGCCGCCATGTCGCGGAGACGCTGTGTTTTTCGTTGCGAAACCCAAACTACTTTGTTTGGCCTTCCAAAAGAGGACACAATTAAAAAAGTGGTTAAGCTTCATTTACAACACTGTTCCAGAACAGTACAACCAAAATATTCTACTGTGTGCTGCGCATTTTTCGGAGGACTGTTTCCAGAACCTGGGAGAGTACAAGGCTGGCTGTGCACAGAGGCTGATTCTAAAAAGTGGGGCAATTCCATCTTTGCAAGTGTATTCTGGCGGTTCTAACTCACAGACACAGCCTGTGTATGTTTTCATATTTTAATAATTTGCTACTGACTATTTAAACGTGAGTTTTGAGCAGTATAGAGCAGGGTTTCCGTTGTCCGGTAATTACCGGACATTGGCCGGGGAAAAAATGAAATGTCCGACAAAATTAAATCTCTCCGGTCAAATTGTCCGATTAAAATTGTGTAATAATCCCGCCCCCCCCAACACAATATGAATTTGAGAATAAGCCTAAAACGTATAAAGCAAAAATACACCGACCTTTGGCTATGTTATAAAGGAACAGGCTCTACCGTTTGAAAGTTATTAAACAACATCGCATGCTGCATTTCAAATAAAGCGCACGCCTAGAACGGCTGTAATATAGACCTAAACAACGAACGATTGAGTGAGACGTTTCAAATATGGCCAGGCCCAGGCAGGCTAGCCTTTATGGAACACTCCACCATTTAAAAAAATAATTGGGGTTATTCACGGTCTCCCCTACATTTAGATAGGTGGGCAAATGCATGTTTGGAAGCACAGGCGAAGCACTGCTACTTGGGCGCAGAGATATCACGCAACACCTGAAATAAAGCTTGCCACAAATAACCGGCGAAAGTAATGATTATGCATGAAACATTTGAATTGTTGATAAATTGATAAAGTTGACGATGCAGACTCGCCATCTTCGCAGTAGTGAACGCGCCTATAGAGAGAAATGCACACTTCATAGTGTGCACGCGCCGGCGCCTCCGTGTCCGTGTCCTGCTATATTGTCCACTATATTTGCTTCTTATTTATTAATCCAGGCAAATTTGTTGATGAAACATTGATTAAAATTAAGATACAATTTATACAAAACGAAATTTTCAAGCAAAAATAATTTTCGAAGATCGCTGGGTTGATTATTATTCGAAAATCGCACCCCTCCACCACATGCACGCACACATGCATTAGGCTACACACCAGAGCATGTGAGCAAGGCGGAGCTGTGTGACGCTTATTATTAAAAAAACGTAAACATACGTTTCATATTTATAAATAATATAATGTTTTTTTTTTTTTATTTCATCTATGTTGATTATATGAAAAGGGAACCGCATGAGATGAGTAAAATAGGATTATAAAATGACCGGAATATATCGGAAAACATATAGAACGGGTCAGATTTTGACCACTTATTTAGTTTTGTTTTGTAGAAATTGTATCTTCATTTTAATCAATGTTTCATCAACAAATTTGCCTGGATTAATAAATAATAGAGTGTAGAGTCTCTGCAACGGCGATAGACTGAAACGCGCAACTCGCGCAGCGCGTCGTCCATGCAACTGATAGCAGCGGACACGAGCGCTCAGCTTGATTTCAAAAACAACTGATTTTAGCGCTAGATCTCTTATTTAATAGTGAACTAAATGAATGATCTGATAGTTAACTGGAGATGTTTTATTTATTTGTATTAGGTACATCCGTGCCTCAATGTTTCAAAAAGTGAATGTGTGTGAAACCATAGTAAAAAACAATTGGTGTTGATTGACGCCAATCAGACGTTCATGTTTTTTTTCCGTCTATTTGAAAGTTAGGCTAATAATAACATGTTGCATTCTATACGGCCTGATTATGTCATTTTTTAAGTTACATAGCCTGCCTCCAGTTTTCCTCAACTTGACTAATTAAGAGGCGATATTTGACTGGCATATCATCAGAGGTTTCGTTTAACGGCACCATTTTTTTCTAGCGGAAACTCTGGTATAGAGTAGCGCTTCTATGTCGTTTCTACGATCACAAATGCAGACATGGTTTTATGTTTACATGGTGTTCTCAAAACCGCGTAAACCTAAAACCAAACGTAAACCTGATACCACTTTCCTATTGCGGTCTTTGTTGCTTTCGTTGAGGTGAACTTTGTTAAATTTGCACATAGCATGGGAATTGCAGATCGGATTTACATTTTGCAGATACACATTTATGTGGCAAAACATGGAACAGTTTTAACAAAACAGAAAGCTATCCGATCAGTAAAAATGCATGAAGTGACCTGGTGTAAACAAGCCCATTGACCTGATTTTGTCTCTGGTTAAAACAACTAAAGAATCGTTTCACTTAAACATATTTGGTCACAAGCATCTCACCTATCCTCTTTGTTGATCTGATCTCCAAAGCCTACAGTGTTGACCATAGTGAGCTTGAGACGAACGTTGCTCTCCTGCAGCTCATAAGTGTTGGACTTGAGCTGCACTCCAGGCTGATTGTGCTGTGTAGGTTCACCCTCAAATTTGGTGTTGAACAGGGTGTCCATGAGGGTGGACTTTCCCAAACCCGTCTCCCCTGTAACAAACGCACAACAATAAGCTACCACCATAAGCTTCATTATCTAAGATAAAATAACCCCATACACATATTCCTCAAATAATTAAACATTGCTTGCTATGTAATAGTTGTTGTCTCTGCATATTAAACTGGAATAGGGGGATAATGAATTTTTAACATCAAAATTACACACATCAGCTTTAAAGGGGTCATATAATGGTACATGCACTTTTACAAGTTGATTGTACTGAAATGTGTGTTGGCAGTGTCTGTACACAACCATCATATAATGATAAAAATCCATCCAGTGGTTTTGTTTTAATCTCCTTATATGTTTTCCCCTGCCTCAAATCGAGCCGTTCGAGCCTGTGACGTCACAAGCTCGCACGCCCCTCCCACGAATGTTGATTGACAGGAGTGTTTCAACACAGACCCGCCCTCGCTCATGAGGGAGCTGTCAATCATAGTCTGCGCGGCGCGGACCGGCACGGTCATTGTTGATATGCTGGAGCACTGTCTATGAGCAGAATGGCGTCTAAGCGATTGTGGTGTTCTGTTCTTGGGTGTAATAACGAACACAGCAGTCATTTTAATGTTCCTAAATCCGAACCGCTGAAGACGCAGTGGCTGAGTTTGTTTTCGAAGGGAATATTCCCCACGAGCAACGTCAATGCTCTCATGTTTGCGTGAATCATTTCACACACCAGACTGCTTTATAAAGGAGGGTATAAAGCTGGATTTGCTAAGAAGCTGCTCATGAAAAAAGGATCGGTACCAGATATTCGTATTCCTGCTAAATCTCCAGAAGAACGGAAGTGAGTGTAACGTTTTATTAAACTTTATATTAATATATTAATCTTTGCAAATCGCTAGCTGCACGCTTCACAATGAATGCGTCTAAGGTTTACACTCAGGGTACATTACGGCATGTTTTCTATGTATGACGTTCTCAATATAATTCATAATCCCACGTTTATACGGAACAACGCGTTATGGTTATTGTGTTATTGAGTTACAAATGGTGTAGCTACGCCAGAGCTCTGGTGTACGCATTGAACAGAGGGGCGGGGTGAGCAAAGCTCATTATCATTTAAAGTCATATGGACTGAAACGGCGTGCTGAAAACAGAGCTGTTTTTGACCAGGTAAAATAAGTGTTTTCTTACAATACTAATGAGAATTTTTAATTAAAGTATATTACAAACTTTTAATTTAGACCCTAAAGAATCATATTAGCTTGTACAAAAATGCCATTATAGGACCCCTTTAATACAGAAGTGCACTATTTAGCTGATGCATACACTTGTGTAAATGTCTAAAAGCCATGCAGCAATCCTGGCTATTCTTGCTCTTCTGACAACCACAAGCAGAGTAGAACTGGACATCATACAACACCACCAGAATGTTAATTATATGGATGGCTCACATTTGCCATTTCTTCATAAACTCAGCCCGCAGATCCCATTCCCACAGGACCCTGTAAAGCTTTCACTACAGACATGGGCAAAAAGCCTTGCCTGATGGCTAAAAAATAAAGCAGCGATTTCCCAATCAGATCGAATGCTGATGAGCAGTGGCTATTAAAAGGTATGGAGTGAGAACTGTCTAGTGAGTTCTGTGGTCACATCCTTAGAGCTTTAGCAGAAATGGGATAAAAGCCCTGAACTTTAGGGCATGCTAACAAATAATCTGAAATAATGCCTCTGTACAAATATTTCAAAAGGCATGAAGTCAGACTTCATAGTAGCAGAAGCACAAGGATTTAGCTAGAACTTTACTTGGTTAATTGGCATATGGCCTCTTACTGAGGGGACACAATCATATGCCTTCTTCACGGTTTGCTACTGACTCTGTCAGTAAAATATACCTCCATAACAAATAACATGCATAAATCCATAATTTAAAGATTATTTCCCCTGTTTTGTTAACTGTTTTAGAGGGATGGTTAGTTAAGATTTCTAACCTCCAATCAGCACATGAAATCAGGATATGAATCAAATCAAATCTCGAGTTCCTGCAACTGCTCTCCATCAGTGCACCAGTATTTAGTAAGTGGGTCACAGGACAGAATCAGTATGCGTTCACAAAGGGGTGTGACATACACTGAAGCAAATGGTTAGTTTCGCCCCAAGGAAAAAAGGAGCTCCGACATAACACACTCACCCACACAGAGGATATTGAAGCAGAAGCCATGGTTGACGGACTTGTTGACCAGCTGGTCCGGCATGCTGTCGAAGCCAACATGACCAGAGAGTGGGACGGCACGTGCACCCTCTCCCTAATACAAGATCAAATAAAAGCAAACCATAAATGAAACAAGCAAGACCACTTTCAACAATGCAGATCCTTTGCAGGGTTCCTCACTGTCAGCAATGGAAAGACTTTGTAAGCACTTAGATTCATGAGAATGCAAAAACGAAACTAGGGCTGGGCAACGATTAATCGTGATTAATCGCATCCAAAATAAAAGTTTGTGTTTACATAATATATATGTGTAGTGTGTATAATTATTTTGTACATATATAAATACACACACATGCATGTATATATTTAAGAAATATTTGCATGTATATACTTTATATATATTTATACATAATTAATAGTATATATAAATATAAATATTTGATATATTAATAACACATTTTTCTTAAATGTATACATGCATGTGTGTGTATTTTTATATAGACAAAATAATTATACACACTACACACACATATATTATGTAAACACAAACTTTTATTTTGGATGCGATTAATCCCGATTAATCGTTGCCCAGCCCTAAACGAAACATTGTCAATTTATTTAGTATGTAAAGGTACACAACATGCACCTCATTTCAAACACAGAACCTAGGTAAGACCTTTGACAAAGTGTAATACTATAGTATAGCTCTCAAAGGTTCAGCTCTGTGCACTTCCTCTTTCCTGTCTGATCTCAACTGTTGAAACCACATTCAGGCAAACACACACGTAAACCATTTGCAGTCGCAGACAAATGTTGCCGTTATCAAGTAATACAGATATCTGTGAAACAAAGCGGTTGTAAATAACGTAACACAAATGTCACATCTCGGCCATATTAGTCTTCACTCTTCAGCATTTCCTCTTCCATTGTTCAGACAGGTCTGCCACCTGGCCTGCAGAAACTCTGGCAGGAAAGGCTGTCTGCCCACATTTTACAGCATATCCTTTAGTGTGTGGGTGTTTGCATGTGTGACCTGTGCGATGAGCAGAATGAACGTGCCAAATCATTTGATTTCTGTTAAAATAACAAAACGAAGGGTGAGCATTCAGTCAGCACAGGTCTAATGTAATAAAGATCCATTATCCAAATGGAAGCATTTCATTAAGTTAAACTGCAATGAAAGGCAATAAAAAGCACATCCTTTTTAGTGAGAACCAATCAAAGCAGATGATCAGTTCTGTTATGAGGATTACTGTGGAATCATTAGCAACAAAATGCACATTTCATTAAATACAAAACAGGAAACTAGAGCAGCCAGACTGTGAGAGCATCTTATTGACTGAGAAAACAGTCACAATCTGACCCACATGTGCAACATTCCAAAACCAGACAACTGTAAGGAGTCCAAAGGGGGGTCATCATGACTGCAACACCCCACTGGCTGCTCTGTAACCAGAAAATACTGGTTCAAACCCCTGGTTTGAATAGTAAAGAAAGACTGATCTGAACGTCATTTATTACAACTAACAGCTTTTGAGCTCGGTCTCGAGCCTGCTGCCTCATGTGACTATACCTTACTCTCATTAGAGACGTCTGAATGAAAGGTACATAAGCTGCTACAAAATAAAATTTAATTGTTTTGTATGTCAGTTTCTGACATGAATGTACGAAATACTTCATAATAGACAACGCCCAGCGAGCATAAGGATGCTAATGCAATTAATCATAACGGTAATAGACGCGCTCGAATTATATGGATTTTACAACACAATGACACTCGAGAATGCGACGATTTTTTTTTTAAATCGTTGTTTATGATAATTCATCAGTCGTAGTCACTTCAAACCGTGATGTTCGTCCGTTATTGTTGGCCCTTAACATCAAGCCATTTCCCCCAAAACAGCTGCGTGGAGATAGAAGTAACGTTATAACGTTAATTTAAAATATCCACACACAAAAAACGTGCTTATATATTTTAATCGTTTACACAAACAACACTTGCTGTTTTAAATACGCTACTGTGTAAGTTAATTGATTGGTTTGTTGATAATGTCTATCACGTTCACGAATAAATGAATACCGAAAGCTATTTGGTTATACTATATGTCACACCTTCCAAAATAACTAGTAGAAATTCGTCAGTGTAGTTATGTAAACCGAAAACACATCGTAGTAATAAAACAGAGCTCTTACCGCTTGTCGCGCTATCTCAGTGGCCGCCATGGTTCTCTCCTGCATAAACCCTGAACCCTTCCTTCACAGGAAACCGCAGCAGAGTGAAGCTACAGCGACCAACTCAGATACGACGGACTGTACCATTCATGACTGATGCCATATAGCCCCTTCGGTTATTTTTATTATAGCGCAATTTTTAATTGGGATAATTTAGGAATTAACTCATATCCAGAATATACCTAGTTTAATTAATACAGCACTCAGAAAACTCATGAAAATAAAAACATCGTGCCAAAACATGACCCCCATTTCATTAAATGGTATAGTCTTCTTCATCTTCTGTTCAACAGCTATACGCATGTTTCCACAGGTCTAACAAACTATAGTAAAGGATGCTGAGTGGCACGTTTTTATTAAAAACATTTTTTTTTAGTAGCCTAACGATTTTAATGCAAATAGAGAAAGTAGGCCTAAGTCTACTGACTTGCCCGTTTAATAGTAATTCATTGTCCAATTTTCAGAAGCACATTTAAACGGCCTATTTTACTTTCATGCAGTAGGCTATAATATTTACATGACGTGTATATTATTCTAAATGTTACATATTAATATTTAGGAATATTATGAATGGTAATTTTGTTGCTTGAATGTGATTTATTTGAAAACTGACGTAACATTTTATAAAGAAGTAGGCTAGTATAAAATCGATTTTATATTATTTTTTTATTTTATTAGGCCTAAATCGTTGAATTAGGCAGACTTTCTTCTCGGTTTGTTCAGCCAGCTGAATAGTCACAAGTGTCATGGGTTTGAAGTGTTGATTTAGTCAGTAGCTCTTTGAACTTTAGACTTTAGGGGAGGGTTTGAACGTCGGAAATGGACTGTCAGGAAAAACACACTTGAAAAGTTTCGGTTTAGCTCACAGAACTCATTTTCTGATTCTCAGAAAGAAAAATAAATAGTCGTTTAACTGCTGGTTTGTGAAGCCCAGCTACCTATTTGGTTGAACTGTGTGCTTTATTCAGAGGGACGAGAGAAGAAAGAGCTGTGGACAACAGGTGAGACGGCATCTGATGAATCACCTCAGATACAGGTTAGATTCACTGACACAATAGGCTACTTACAATTCTCGTAAAACATTTCGAGAAGGAGAAAAGATAATGTTCGGTGTAATTTTATTTTTCAGACTTTAATCAGACGTAGCCTAAATCGACACACTGAAGCTAAACTACGAGCTTAGATTAAAATATTAAATAATGTGATATAATAGCGTAATGTAAAATAGTAGCTACATTACTGTGAATGTTTTGTTTTAAAAACAAATGTAAAAAGAGGAACACAAATGAGGAAGTGCTCGTTTTCCCCCTAAATGTTGCTTAAATAGCGATCCTTTAAAAGTTTTTTTTTTTTATATATATATATATTTTGATTATTATTATTTATAATAATAATATATTTAACTATCTTATTCCATTTAAGCATGTTATGTTCCTTTTCCCCCCACCCAGATTTGAACATATAGCCTAGAAAAGTGAATATAAGGAAGATGTTTTTCTCTGGTTATGTACGCCTCTTCAGTTTGGATCTTATCTAAAGTTTCCCGGGGATCCGCCAGTATGTATGAGGGGAGCAGCAGTGGACCCATCAGGACTGAGGAACAATTTAATGCCCCTGTGGGAGAAGGAGCACTGCTCTCAGAAGAACCGAAAGATTCAGACTGTAAAGCCTCGGGCAGTAATGGAAGTAATTCAGATTCCCCTAAAAACAGGATAACAAGCCAGTTCCGCTCAAATCTTGAAGAGCGATTCTCAAGACATGGGGCTCGACCCGTGTCTCCTGCGTTCAGCAGCGCCTCCTCGCGCAGATCCAGACTTCAGAAACAGCTGGAGGTCTGCAGTGAACCGGGCAGCAGCAGCAGCAACAGCAGCGCCGCCCGCAGACTATCCGTCGATGCTTCGGAGAAGGGCTCCCTCACGCCCGCTATGCGTAAGAAGTATTTAAAAGAGCTGTTTCTGAATGACAGATCTGGATTGTCAAGCATTTTGTCATCCAAACACAAATCGTCAAAAGAAGAGGAGGAGGCGGCACCGAATGGAGACATTGTGAACTGCGGCGCGCTATGGGCTTTGGATCCCATGGAGCACGCGTGGATGCTCTCTGTTGTGGATGGGAATTATGAGACCATAGTGGAATTTCTCTCTGAAGATCAGAGTTTATTGAGCAGAAAAGACTTTATTAGTGGTTTTACGGCTCTCCACTGGTTGGCCAAAAATGGAAAGGACGAGACACTGATTAAGCTTCTCAGGCATGCTGAAAAAGAAGGGCTGTCAGTGAATGTGAATTTGAGAGGCAGCGGAGGTCTGACGCCTCTCCACTTGGCTGCCATGCATGACCAGTACATGGTTATGAAGATTTTGGTTGGTGCATTCAGTGCTAATGTAGACATCATGGACTACAATGGGAAGAGAGCATGGCAGTATCTTAAAGACAACGCACCAAACGAAATTAAGGAGCTTCTGGGAGCCTGTGATGATGAATACTTCTGGTATTTGAATGTGAACAACAGTGCAAGTCAAGCACAAGCAGTTGAAGAACATGCTCAAGAAAATAGAGTCGAGGGGGACGGCTCAGGAGGAATTGCACGCCAGCGGTTCACATCATTTAAGAGGCTGTTGTACAACATTGGCCTGCTTGAAAAGATCTGAGACTGTAAAGCCAAAAGCATGTTTGTGAGGTCATTACTGTTAAACACCAATTTGAAATGTTTTTATTAGTAACAAGATTTGTATGGTAATATGACAACTACTTGACCTGAAGTGTTGTGTATCATGATTCATTTTAATCTTTTTAATAAACCAAATTGCAAGGAACTTGGAGACATTTATTTTTATAAATAATCTTTATCCTTGGTAAGACAATGAAAGGTGTTAATTAGTATAAAACTTGATTTTTGGGCAAGACATTGACATTTTGCAGAATCAACAATTGGAAAACTGACTCTGGCATTTTGTATTTAAAAAAAAAAAAAAAAAACAGAAGGATCCACATAATTCTGGTTCGATGACAAATCTTTTATTTAGGAAGGACATAACCAGAATATCTGTACAAAAGAGACTGTTGTCCCAGATAGCATGGCTTCTCTCCAGCTCTGGATGAGTTGGTGGTCCTGGCAAGGAGCAGATGGAGGGGGATGCTGAAGTAAACCTTGTGTTTACAAGCCCAGCTTGGTCCTTCTCCAGTGTCTCCTCTTGGAGTTGTATCTGCAAAAAGATTTGCAAAATGTAAAGCATCACACAGGATCGCAGCCATTAAAATGAATTGCACTAGAATCCCAAGGATTCTCTTGTAAACTGCACTGCTCTAAAACTAAAAACAGTGTGGCTCATAAAACCATGAATAAGGCAGTTTAAAGTATAAAGAGTAGCAAACTTAACGAACCAAGCAAATGTAAGTTTAAATGGTCACAAAATTAAGTCACTACCTGAATCACTTAAAAGCATTGTTAACATTATAGCAGCAACAAAAGTACTGAAAACAAGCAAGCCAAAGTTGCTTGATATGCATATACATTTCTAACGAGGGCATTCATCTAACTTAATTTTTTTTAAATCCTATGAAATGTGTCTCCACAACAGAGCATTCACGCGTCATATGGGAGATGACAGTAAGTTACTCATGACTCTACTGTAGATGATGCTCTCAGCAGGATAATGGCAGTACTCCCACAAAATTGAGCACTGTAATTGCGTCCTGCTTTCGTTTGGCTAAAATAAACTACAGGACAAGAAAACTAGGGCTACTAGCACTTTAAGGGTGTAGTTGCGGGTGTAGTTCAGCAGCGGCAAATAAATCCTACTGCACAACCATGTCAACATACCGGATCTTGTTGCCAGTTTTCATCCTAATCCACTGTGGAATCGGCCTGTTCTGCTTCTGCTTCTTGGCGAGGAAGCGTTTGATTCTGAAGGTCTTGTGTGACGCCTGAAATACAAATGTGAAGCACACATGGTTAGGCAATCTGCGATGGCTTAAGTTAGTCACCCGACGACACATCGTCGGTGAGATATCTCATTATTTATCGAACAGTAATCTGTTTAATATTAAACACGACCAACTAAGAACTTCAACTTGCACCGAAAAAAGAAGAGATGTGCAGGAAAACAATTACTTGTTGGACGATGTTTTATGATTCTCACTTACCATTTCGGAGATGGCTATCCGTTCACCACTATGGCGGTAGTCGAAGAGAAGGAACCATGGGAAACGCAAGCACTGTATATCCGAGTCATGAACAGAGCTACTCCTTCACACCACAGCGCCGACCAGTGGCTCCACGGAGCACGAGCTACTACGTAATGCTGACATTTCCCAATATTAACTCGGTTTCACCTTTTGAAAAATAGCAGCTGTATGCTATTCTCCATCCAGCCAATGCATGTCTCTTTAAAACCGTAAAACCTCTGGGTCGTTCCACGAAAAATATGCATTTTATGCCACTTCCTAATGAATACGTGCAAACAAACAATGATATAAACAATGGAAAAAATGACACCAACGTATATGTTATGAACAGCAATTTTCTTTTATACTTCAATAAAAATATAAAGATTCCTATGAGTCTCTACAAAAAAATATTTTCTCCTTTTTATCACTTTGTTGTTAAGCTTGTCAACCTTGATACAGTGATTTTGTGCAGTAAACAACAAATAATTGAAACTTAATCATTTATAATCAGAAATTATTTGTCATAAAATGACATCAAGCACAAGGCATTTCAACTTTAAATGATTAGCTGTATTAGAACCTAAATATTAAATTAAAGTTTAAGTTTAAGATGATGTAATTGCAAATAACATTCAAAGACATCTTGAAATGTACTTTAAAATTAAACTTTTCGGAATAAAAAAGGCACCTATTTCATGGAATAAAAAAATTGTAATAATTGTAACAAATGTAATATACAAATAAAACGAAACACTTGAAGTAACACATTGGTTGTTAATTTATTGTCTTTTTGGATTTATCTTCACATTTTGACAAAGCTGCAACTATAAAAGAAAAACAAGCTGTTTTGAATTAAGGATTGGTTACAATGAAACATACAATTGGATGACAGCACATGTGGCCATTTCCTAACCAGAGGATGCAGAGTGGTAGTATATACTTCAATTCCCAAACTATAAAAGGCCACAATCTGTTTTTGCATATAATTTAATCGACTTGCACAAAAGAACTAACAGTGATCAAGGCATCAGCATCACAAAGCATGGCTTTTTCCACCTGACAAATCCCAAATCAGAACAGAAATGGCTGCAGGCTACATCCATGCTCATAGAACACAAATTCATTACTGATTGTCTGAAGTGAAATGCACTGTATGATACCAGATAGAAGGGTTCAGGTAAGGTGTGAAAGATCTTTCTAAAGCGGAACAGTGAGAAATCTTGAGCAAGCCAGATCAGACTTTTATTAACTATGAAACAGAAAAGCAGGTGAAGTAAAACAAGTTTGGCTGTGTACCAAAAGTAAGGCCACTTCAAGTTATCATGGTCCAATCACTTCTCTCGTGGTTATGCCCCGTTTCTCAAATCTAACCGTCGGTTAGGACTTGCCTTGCTCATGAACTCATTCAGGCACTGGAGGGCAACAGGTATGTTCTCCCGTGTCAGTGACAAGAGAGTTTTATTTTATTTTATGTGTGGGGATTTCTTTTGCTGGCAGCACCATGTTTTTGAGGTGTTTGTCCTGACTAGAACAGAGACCCTCCTCTCTCGAGACATCATTTCATGCTAGCATAGCTGCTTCCTCACTCAGCCACTTTCTCTTGGCTATTCTTGGACTCCAGCTCAGCCTGTCCATCTCCATCTCGACCTCCTCCTCCCCGGGTACGGGTCCTCGCCCCAGGCTGGTACAGCTGAATCGCAGGCCGATCCTAAATCAGAAATGTAAAATTAACTATTAGCCATATGTAAATTAAATCAGTGATAAAGTATCAAAAAAGAGCAAGTACCTTATTTCTCAGACGATCCTTTTTGGCACTGTCTTCCTTTTTGTTGTCCCTTGATGGCTTTTCAGGATGAGCATTAACTGAGGACTCTCCAGTGTTTTCATGCTTTCTTTTCTCCCAAACACGCTCCTTGTCCTTCTTTCCTTCCTCCTCTCTCTTTTTGTAGGTGTTTTCTCCGTCCTGACGTTCCCTTCTCCTCCTTCGTTCCTCATCCTGCCTTCTGATACGTTCTTTTTCTTTTTGTCTTCGCTCTCTGTCTCTGTCCCGGTCTCTCTCTCTGTCTCCATCACGATCTCTGTAATCTTTATGCCCACTATCCTCTGATCTGCATATTGACATGGTGATATAAAAATAAGAGAAGAAGACTTGGAAAGTCAAAGATGGGTTGAGTAAGGCTGGGAATGGTTTTCATCTAGTGCAAGTGTCGAGTGAAACCAAACTTACTTGCCCCCCTTCTCCTCTCTGTATTCACCATTCTGTCGCTTCTTCATCTCTCCTCCTCCAGGAGGTCGATCTTCCTTCTGTTTCTCTCGGTCTTGTTTCTTAGGCTTGTCTTTTAGCTTCTCAGTATCACCATTGTCTGCTTTCTCTGGTTTTCTTAAGAGCTAAAAGACAACAAAAAAACAGGACCTTACATTACTGTTCAAATGTTCAGGTCAGCAAGAGTTTTTTTTTAAAGGAAATTAATACTTTTTTCAGCAAGGATGCATTCAACTAATCAAGTGTCAATGAAGACATCTATAATCTTACAAAATATTTCTATTTGAAATAAATGCTGTTTTAATTTATAATTTTCCACAAAAATATTAAGCAGCACACATTTTTTCAACATTGATAATAAGAAAAGTTTCTTGAGCAGTGAATCAGGAAATTAGAATGATTTCTGAAGGATCATGTGACACTGAAGACTGGAGTAATGACGCTGAATAATCAATATTCAATTCAGATTTTGTGCATAAAGTGTGTTCTTTTAGTAATAAAACAATAGAAATGAATCAATGTAGTCACTAGGCACGTTTCCATTACAGATTTGCGCAAAACTTTTTCTAATAATGAAGCGATTGCGCGATTTTTTCTAAATGTCGATAAAAAACTATTGCAAAACGACGGCGTTTCCATTAACCGATGTTATGCGACTAAAAAGTCATTTTTTCCTCTCGCGATAAGTCATTCCAAAAATCATGGCAACGGACGTTGGTAGGTTTATAGCCTATTTCACAGCCACCGCACTAGACATTATTATTATTAATAAAAGGAGACGTGGTGTGTTATCCAAGCATTAATGGCAGGGAAATAGGCTATATTTTGTTTCAGTTCTCGCGCTCCAGTTCACGGAGATCATGAAACCGCGCCTGATTTTTTATTTTTATTTTAACAAAGCACAACGTTTTCTTGTTATTGTGAGTTAAGTTTACACAAATAAAAGTAGTTGCGAATAATGTATTCTGTAATGTAGTCATATTTCTGTATGACCAGAAATGATAGAGTAGGCTATTTTAAGTTGTTTCCACTGTTGATAGGAAAATGCAAGTGTTTGCGCCCGCGCCCCCCTGCCATGCGCGCTCCACACTCCGCACAAACACTTGGATATGCGTCAAAATCTTGTGTTTATTTGTGATAATCTTAGCACAATTATTGTATTATTATTGTCTAACCTGTATTATGAATGACATTTGACGAATTGCTTTGTTCCTTTTTTGGATAAAAGCGTCTTCTAAATATGTAGCCTAATAAATGTTATAATAATGATGATAATTATTATTATTATTTGCGGACACGGACCCCAAATACACCGCGTCTTCCAAGTCAGGTGACTGTAAATGCGCAAATACTGTTTCCATTGCAGTTTTGAGAAATATTCCTTTTTCGAATTGCCTGAAAAACCACCTCATGCGAGCGTAAAAACTTTTTGCCGATAAACGAGAGTTTTTGCGAAATTGACGTGTTTCCATTGTGCGTATTTTCAATTCGCAATTTCAATTTGCGCAATTTGAAGGGTAATGGAAACGCGGCTACTAATATTTACATACCTTGATTTTTGGCTGTTCATCTTTAGGTTGGTCTTTATCCTTATCAGATGCCTTTTCTCCCTTTTTAAATTTCTCAGCCTCTTTTCTTTTTCTTCTGTCCTCCTCTCTCCACTTACGCCGTTCTTCATCTCGCAAGCGTTTGCGTTCTAACTCTCTCCGTCTCCTCTCTTCTTTCTTCTCTTCTCTAATCCTCTGGGAAAGACAGGATGAGACTGCATAAACACACTACACATACAGTATGGCATATTATATGTTTGGAAACCAAATTAACTGGTAAAAGGCTAATGAAGTATACAATTACATCAGTAAATATTACACCCTCACTTTACCTGTTTATTCTTAAGGAAGTCCAAGAGAGGTGTCGTTTTTTTAGCTGGGGAAAGAATATTTTAAAAGATTATTTCAATCGAACAATGAAAACTATATCAAGGTGTTTTGGTTTAAGAATGGAAGCTTGTTTCAATACAAAAGGTTTACGACTTTTTATCTCACAATTCTTACTTTTTTCCCCCCAATTGTGAGTGTACATCTTGTAATTCTTTTTATCAATGCGAGTTACATAAAATTGCGAGTTAAGGCCAATTCACACCGCACAAACAAACACGTTTGCATTGTTGGGGTTTGTTTTCACCCGAATGAACATGTTCAATCAGTGTTTGTTGGTGTCTGTTGGGGCAGTGTGAACATGACAGCTATTTTTCTCAGATGTAAACTTGCAATTGTGAGGAAAAAAGTCAGAATTCTGAGATCACCAAGAATTTTGCAATCAGCCACTGCCTATTTTACAAGTTTCCATACTTTTGTGCTGAAACTCACCACTGAGTTCTTTTGTCCTGGCCTCTATTTCCTCAAGTAAGGTCTCAGGATTGGAAGGAAATTTCTCCTCATCACCATTGTAGAACTCCAAAAACTTTTTGTAATCAGCATCTAATAAGAAACGGGTATGAGTCAGCATGAATCTGGAATTCCGGTCATCTTTTCTCCCCTATTGTGATGTATATCCAAATGAAGCGGCTTCTCAAATGAGAATTTTTTTTAACCCTTGGTTTCACAGAAAAGGCTTAAATCTAGTCCCAGACTAAAATGCATGTTTGAGCTGTTTTAACTGAAAGCAACTTGCACTGACATATCTTAAAATATGTCAATGCAATTGTTTTGTCTCAAGATGCACACCAGTAATGCTTTTTTTTCTAAGGCACATTTATAAAAGCCACTTAAATGTCCTAATTGAACTAAAGAATAATCCTGGCTTAATCTCTAAACTCTGTCTGTGAAACCAGACGGTAGTGCGGAAATTGATTATGTCCATCGGGATATTGATTGTATCATTGTTGTTTGTGAATTGCTGCGATCTTGTGATTGACAGGTTGCTGGAGGGGAGGGATTAATGTCCAGCCCTTGCACCTGTGCCCACGTCATCAGAGAAGAAAAGAGGTGTCATTGTGAGGGGAGGGGACTTTAATAAATTTGAACGAATATTACGAGGGCACATCGATAAAAAAAAAAAAAAATATGTAGATGGACAGATCATTTATAAAGTAATAAACACAGCAATATACTATAAAAAATAAGTACTAACACGTGAACATCTTCCCCATGTTAACTATTGTTTGCAATGATTACCATCTTCAATCGTTCCACTTTTGGCATCTTTCTTCTTGCTTCTTTTCTTAGCAACTTTCTGGAATGGTGCAAACTCAACAATGGCAGGATATTCTTGTCCTATAACATGCAAAAAAATATATATATTTTACTGTAGGAGAAGTTCACCAGCATAGAGAACATCTCAGTCTGACGCATAAAAATCTATAATAATAATAATGAATTAAGAAATCTTTACATTTAAGGTAAAACGTCGCAAAAGTTTGATTCCTAAACTGATTGATTAGAGAGTAAATAGTGAATGCTGGAAATAATAATGACATAAAAGCCAAACCTCGATTATCAATGAAGACGTAGCCATCAAAACGGTCTCTGAAGAGAAGTACGTCATCTTGATTTTTGAAATTCAGATATGCTCTTGCAAACAGATGAGGGAAAAGACTGCAGATAAACAAACACCTTGATCAGCCATACAATACCTTTTATTTGTGTCACTTTTCTGCTTTCTTTTATGAAATACAGCACATACAAACCTAGTATCACTTGAGAAAAACTCCAGGTAATCTAGCTCTGGAAGAGGCTGCAGTTGTTCCTCTAAGTCTTCTTTAGTTAGACTTGGAGGCAGACGTCGGATTACAATCTAAATTAATGGTAAAAAAAAAATATATATATATATATATTGAAATTACTTGCATATGTACAATTCATATATTTTTATACACGGCAGAACCCATGCGACACATAAGTATACGTGGAAGAATTAGAATTGTTAACATAACATGTTGGAATAATGGAATAAAATCATGTCTATCTTACTTTACATGCCACTATGTATATGATTCTTCTCTATTATTGTGCTAACAAGGTGCCAAATCCCCGCTGTGTTAGGACACTTTGACAGGAGGATTTGCTAACTAGACTGCATTTTCATCTGCAACGTTTAAATCAAACAGCGAATAATATGTAAACATCTAACTAGACATACAGCCACACACAATAATTTATAGTATTTCAAATGAAAGCGCCTAGCTGCTTTGTTCGTAGGCTATTTGTAGCAGGAATGTAGCCAGCTAGCCTGCTAACTAACTACCTTTGTCATAGCTTCCTTCTTCTCTTTATTTGGCTTCTCTGGTTTGTCGTTTTCATCACATTTTATTTCCACTTTCCTTTCTCTGGGACGCGTGTTTTCCTTGTCCTCCTTCATGATCCTTTGCCAACTTTTGCAACGATGTCTGACTTGGTTTGTTTCTTGTTGTCGTGTCTGCTATCTCTCCAGTGCCCAACTTTCCGCAGTTGTTTCTCTGTAACACCAGCAGGCGTCTCTGATTGGCTACGGCTCATGACGCAAAGAGTCGCTTCAATTTCTATCCCAGCATTCTCGAATAAATTTTTTTTTTTTAATTATAAGCATAAGAGTATATTTCTGAAAACTTTGTTTGACAAGGTGATCCTTTTGGTAGTTGTTGAATTCTCAGTGGTATTTAATGACTATGACTTACATTTTAATTTCCCTGTATCCCCCAAAGAATTTGCCTCTAATTGGTGCAATCTCTTCTGGTGTCTTTTCCTTATGTAGAGGTATTTCATACTCTAGGCCTACACATGTTTCTTTATTACATCCAGCGGACACTTTCTGAGGTAAAATTTGTTTTCTTTGACAAGCAAAAACAATAATAAGGCTATTCTCTATTTCACCTAATACATTTCTCATTACAAATAAGATCAATAAAATTGTACCTTGCTAAGCACAAATTTTACCCTGCTAAGCATTTGCTATCCCAGTTAAATCAAGACATGTAAACTGTTCATCTTTGCTTATTGGAACCGACTGTACCTCATATCCTCTGGCATGGCCAATATGCAAAGAGGTTATGGAACAAATGACAAATTGTTGTGCAAGTCCCCCCCCCCCCCCCCCCCCCCCCCCCCCCCCTAAACAAGTAAAGTTTCTTATTCACCGGTGTAAATTCAGCAATCAAAAACCTATTTTTTTTCTGTGGTGCTGAAATAATTAGAAAACGATACAAAAAAGCAAGACCTTTTATTTGTTTGTTTATTTGTATTATATTGGGGAATAATGAGCTAGCTACGCATGTCCTAACCATAGAGGCCCTAAGCCCTAACCCATTGTTGCCCTTCTTATACTGTCTATGATTGTTGCTGACCAGCCATTAATCTGTAGTAGTAGTTCTTAAAGCAAGAGCCACCACGCGGCGCTGCAGTATTACAGGCGAGGTTTTCACACACGGAAGTGTTAAAACACTTCTCGGAAGTTGTCTATGTGACGGTCATATCATAAGGGCAGACATTTTGCCCCATGTAAACGACAATTTTGCAAGATTTTTTTTTGGGAAAACCGTTTATACGAACAAACCGTATCCGCTTTAACAATTTCTTTGTGTTTTTACACTCATATTTCACCACAACCATGTGGTATGAGATATTGCCCGGTTTTGCTATTATGACAGTTTGTCTGATCATTCCTGGTGTTGCAACTGCTCAAATCCAGAAGTTCACAAACGGTGGAAAGGTGAGTGATGATGATGAATAATGTTTTGTCACGCTCTTGAGTATGCTTTAGTGAATCTTTCAATAGTTAGAAACTTTTGTTCTATCCTGACATTTTACGGAAAATTCTGTATGCCCTTGTGATGTCTGCAGCACTTAATCCACTTGTTCTTTAACTTATAGGATAAAAGGATTGCACGGGCTCCCTATCACTGGTATTTGATGGAGAGAGACAAGAGAGTGTCTGGAACTGGTGAACATTACCGACCTAAGGTGATTTTTTATATATATATATATATATATATATATAATTGTATTAGCTAGCTTGTGTAAATATGTATCAGTACTGGCAATATGCTCACCAAAACAGGTGTTCTAATATTTTTCTGTTTGTTTTCACAGGGACTTGAAAACATCAAATGAAGAGTCACCTAGATGAAACTGAAATGTACATTTTGTCCAGCCGTCTATTAAAATTCTGTCTTTAAATTATTACATTGGTTGCTGTTGTCACCTTTTTTTTTCATATTTGAAACAGTTTCATAAGAGTTGTTACATTCTGTTTTGATGCTGGTCCACTTCGGTGTGAATATACATTTGGATATGATTGTTTTGCATGATTTACTGTATCAGATTTATGGAACTGGATCAGATTTGATTCTTAACCCTATTAACTTTGATTTTAGTTATTGAGTCTAATTTTGATGCCAGAATTCAAGTGGCACATTAAAAACATCAAAGTAAATAACTTTTTGTCACTTTAACTGTTACTCCAGTTTAATGATACAGTTAAAATAGTGCATGGTCCAATCTTTGCAGTTTTTAAAGAGCGTCTCTCAACACACATTCTACATAATATATACTCCACGCCACAGTCTACAAAATGTGCAAAGTACTTAAAATAATTATAATTGATCAATTTAAATGCATCTACAGAATGCTTGAAAGTATACGAAGTACATGTAATGTGCATAAACAGGTTGTAATATGTTTATGTAATAAACAGGCTGCATAGAGTCCTTTGACAGCTTCAAATGGAGTATCAGTAGACAATATACAATATGAGATGCAATAAGCAGACAAATTGTACTGAAGTAGAAACACTTATTTTGTAAAGAGAATCATGTACGCCTTTTACATCCATTTAGAAGTCCAGTGGAGACAATTAAGATGACAAGCAAGCACACATTACATATTCTTTTCCAAACCATAATGCTTACAGCACTCTTTGTGGCTCTTACTGTCAGATAATTGTGACTTCCAGGCCTGGAAAAGTCATAAAAATGACTATTGCGAATGTGCATTTCTAGTTAAGCTCAGCTCTACTAAAAAATCTCATTGTGTATATATCGTTATTTGTAAATGCAATCTTAGATCAATTTTTAAAAATCCTTATCCAGTAGCTCACATGAGCTATAGAAAATCAGTGGTCAAATAATAATGGGAACTTTGACTTTTATTACAGGGACATTTACTGTTCTTGAATGTAAAAATCCAGTATTTTACAGTTATATAGCATAAAGAGTTGGACAGTAACAAAGTACATTTACTTGAGTACTGTACTTAAGTACACTTTTTGAGTATCTGTACTTTACATGAGTATTATTTATTCTGGAAACTTTTTAACTTCATTTGAAACTAACTTCATAAACTACATTTGAAAGACAAATATCGTACTTTTTACTCCACTACAATAGGCTTTATGCACAGCTTCACTACTTCCTGAACTTCAACCAGCCCTTTGTTTCCTGTCTGTCATTATTGGACAAACTGATTAATCCAGGTGTGCCTGATTATTGTTACTGAGGCCAGGCACACCTGAATTAATCAGTTTGTCCAATAATGACAGACAGGAAACAAAGGGCTGGCTGAAGTTCAGGAAGTAGTAAAGCTGTGCATAAAGCCAATTCTGTCAAGGTCCTTGAGTAAAAGTAGTAACGTCAGCCTGGGGATGATTTTGGTTCCAGGGGTTGCATTTTGGTTGGAAATGAAAGTTGGATTGGCATCAGAACCCGACTGATGTTGGATTCTTACATCAACCTGATTTTCATTTTCAACGTTGGGTTTGGTCTTCTAAATGCGAATTTTGTCGTTGTTTTGGAGCACACTAGCTTATAGATTGCAGTAAGGCTAACATATTCATACTAAAAGCCAAAAAAAACTTTAAATAGGGCACGCACTATTTGGGAAAAGCCATTTGGGTGTCCGAAACCATTGTGGACGTTACTGAGTGCACTTATTCAACCTCACATTCAATCCCACTACTGGAACTGTGTTCTATTTGATATTGATATGAGGTTAGGTAGGCAGGCATAGATTCAGAGGTATAAGGTATTGTAAGTACATGCAACAATAACAAAACAATGCATTGACATTTACTTTTGATACTTAAGTAGGCCTACTTTTAAAAACAAGTACTTCTGTACTTTTACTTAAGGCAAAATCGGTCTTTACAACTTTTACTTGTAACGGAGTAATATTTGACCAGTATCTGTACTTTTACTCAAGTAAGGAAGTTGTGTACTTAATCCACCTATGATAGTATATACTTCCTATGTTGCCATGTAATATGTTTATATGGGTGGTTAATAATACTCTAAATGCACTACATATACTCAACTTAAATGAAATAATTCTTAAGAAAATGAATATTGTTGAAAGTTCCTGCAATTA